>NW_013667981.1:135345-169922 GCF_000517525.1 Limulus polyphemus | reverse complement strand
TGATAGTTCTAGAAACGTTGCGTCATAGTAGTCACGTGACTCGCTGACGCAACAGTAGGTTATCTGAGAAAGTGACCGATTAATGTATCAATATTTCAGTACTTACGAATAATAAAAATCTTGAGCAGCTTCTAACGTTTTAAATGTTGGAGTTCTGAAAAGTTTCCACCAAGGAAATCCTAGTAGTGTCTTAGCCATAGAATCCAGAGTGTCATTCACAGCACTAAGTGCCTTCTTCTCACGGTCATGAAGTTTACCCTTACCGGCAGACACTAATCCCAGACGGAAATCGAAACATATAACACCCACCGCTAAGAAAACAAAACAAAGGAAAAAATATTTTAAAACGAAAATCAAAAACAATAAAACAAACAGCAAATAAAAACACGATATAAAATAAGCATGACTTTAAACACGTGCTTCATTACCTTACGATGCACTGATATTTTAGTCATAGCACCAATATATTTTACAACCATAAAGGTGTTTGCAAAGAAGCCAACAATCAATTTAGTCATCCTCTTTCTTTTTTTTTTTTTTAACAAATGCAAAAGAAGTCTGAAACAGAACCCAGCTCTAACACCTTATAGGCTTAACTAGCGTTACGTTTATGCATGATTAATTGACATTTTCAACTTACATTCCTGGGTGTACCGGTAGAGTTCATTTAAGATATCTTCACACACGTTTTCTTCGTTCCTTATGTACCGAATCCTTTCTGCAAAATCTTCGGCGACTGCTTGTTGTGATGGTAAATAAGGGTCAGGGGAGTCAGGTCGAAGCATCCAATTAATGGCGCGTCTTAATCTATACCACTCTTTACCACTTCTTGAATAAAAAAAAACAACAACATACATATAATGCTAACTAAATAAGCAAGTCACACTGTAAACATTTCAACTGAGAGCTGTTAGTGTTCAATTTGATATTTAGGCGTTTGAACCTATTGGCTTAATCGGTTTCACCCGACTAAAATGTAGACTTTATATGAATTCTGTGTTTTGGTTTATTAATATCATCACCAAAAAACCCCGCCCGCTACCACACAAACAAATACTTTTTATTTTAGCCCTACTTAAAGTATTTTATTGCTTATGATTTGGTGTGTATTTGAAAATATGTAACCCTTGCAATATTATCGTTCAATAACCTTTATTTTAAAGCTCTAAACTAACTTTTTCAAACAAATGCAAGTTACAATTTTGAACGTAGACACTGAATACACTGCCAATAGAACAATACAACTAACTATTTCAGAAAAGCTCGTTGCTGAGAAACGATTTTGTGCTTCGTTAACGAACTGCTTTAAGGCGCGGCATAGCGGCTCATAGAATGATTCCGAGTTGTTTTTGTTGTTTTTTTCAAGTACAAACTTTTAGCTCATAGCTCTGTCATCTCTTGACCTATTTGAGATCTAATTACACTTTTGGACTCAGTGGGTGAAACCCTTTCGATGGGTATATTTGACCCCCCCAAGGTTTCATAGATTAATTTTCTCTAATTCTGCCTAACAAAATTTCAAGTGCCGTGGCTATTGAAGATACCCCTCTAGCTGACACTTGCTAGAAACCCACTAAGAAGCGCTGCATATCTAGGGAAACGTACATTAACTGCTTACGAAAGTAACTTGTGTAAATACTAAATGCTCGACTTCCATATTACATAACAAGCAGGGTTCGTTTATTAAGTCAAAGCGGATAAATAATAGAAAACCATTAGGTCTAACATACGTGATGCAGTTTATGTAATTTTATCACAAATGTTTGGCCTATTGAACAACATACTTCCCAACAATTTCCAAGCACAGGCATCAAGTGTATGTATAATAAACGTCTTTGCGGTGGAACCAGGAGAGGGAGCACCGGAGCACGTACCCCCAACTTGAACCGGGTAACGAAGTACCCCTTGGAATGGGAATAGAGTAATCGTGTATAACTATCATGAAAAGTCGTTGTTTCAGTTTTGAATTCAATGGCCATGGTTAACACAACAAACATGATGCCCCCAATCGTCGACCCTCCCCCTCCCAATTCAAACATGTTCCACTGCCTTTGCTGAAGGTAACCACTGCAGGTGTGTGTGTTCAAGTCATGACTTACTCTGAAATTATTCCTGCTGACCGATATTTGTGTGGGTTTCTTGTTCTGCATAACTTCAATGCTTCAAATACAGGTCTTGTGGGATAACGACCTTCATGACGAAACATGACCTTGATGTCCTCGGGGTCAAAAAGCGCCAAGAAACAAACTCCTAAGTCAAGTCGAACGATTGAACCATATTTCCTATTTAAGTCTTCGTACGCATCGTAAAGTCTTTCAAACGAGTACGGCCCTGATGAAAAAACAACAACAATTTTCTCTTAGAATTTACTGAAGTTGAACAACGTATTGGTTTATGGATAACACAAGTACATAACATAACATAATAAAATTTAGGATTTTACAGTTGGAAGTACGTTTTAATGTCATAAATGCTGTTAGTTTCAATATTATTAAGATCACTTTGATACAACTAGAAAAACAATTACAGAATTGATATGTCCACAACATTTCTACCACAGTTTCATTATTATCGACAATAAATCATTTTCAACCACAATGAATCCTCTTCCAAATGGAGTTATATCTAAGAAGGTAAAAACCCTGATAAAAAAAAACAATGTATACAGTTTGTAAAACCCAGCTCAAAAGAGTTATGCCCACAGTTTCGTAAAATTCCTAAGTAACAGAGACGCGTCAACAGTACCTTTACAAATACAGAATATACACACATATATACAGGTTTGCCAATAGTTCTGTTATACATACAGCCAATGACGAATACACAGCAGCACCGATATTTGATTTATTTAATACAGGGCGATATTTCATCATAGAACTAAGGAGCAATATATGTTAGGAATGATATTTGATGCTTTGACGCCTTAAACTCTATAAAGACGTGTCCAATATCTAAAGAAATCACCCATTCTTTAATTTTAGAAGGGATTTCGATTTGTTCGTTGATTTTGAACATCATTATATATATACATGCCATTATAATCTGCATCATAAAATCAAACTGCTATCTAACATACTCTTTTTTATGTCAGATTGATGACACCATGTCAAGCGGACTGATTTACCAAAACAAACTTGCCTATACCTTGGTTCCATGCTTCAGACCATATAAAGTATCCTTGGTTTCGGAACCCCCCCCCCCCTCATCAGTAACCCTGAACAAGGACAAATCGAAAAAACTAGACTAGGCTTCTTATAGTGGTAAATTGAATGGTACAAACATACGTGGTGTTTTCAGCTGTCTTTTACTCAAAAGGATTCCAAGAATATGTAACATTTATGTTACAAGGGCAATTTGAAGAATCAGGGTTAATGATGAGGTGTGAAATTCCCAAAAACTGGTATAACTTAATAACAAGTGATAAATCAACTGACAGACTGAGCTTCACTGTTATTTTTAGTATATAAAGTGACAACTTTTTCTTATATTAAAAATAACTACAAACCATATACAGAGATAAGTTATATTTTTTGGAAACTTGCCCCATCTTGAGAATAAATACAGATGACCAACGACAGGCAATGAACGAGGACATGGGATAGAATCAAAATGCTTGGCGTTAACAAATTCTGAGCTGCATTCTTTACTGGATGAAGAAGTGGAGTTCACAACTTGATGTCTGAAACGATCTGATGCAAATGTCGAAAAATGCCTTCCAAACACAAATATGTTGAGTGTTCTTTTCATAGCGTTTCTTCCTAAAATTTTGAAAAAGAAGAAAAAAACCCAACAACAAACAAACAGTATTAATTATTACACTTTACCCGTTGGGTCTTAAAAATTAATTTTCTAATATTTCACTTCTCAATGCAAATATCAGCCGGTGAGCCTGTGCGCACATAACCCCCCATTGTGTGGCTTTGCGCTAAAAACTAAGAATTGTTTGTTTTGAATTTCACGCAAAGCTATTCAAGGTCTATCTGTGTTATTTGTTTGTTATAGATTTCGCGTAAAAATTAAAATGCCGTACTGAAAACAACGAAGCAAAATAAAAATTTTGTGTATCTATTGGTTATGAATGATGCAATCGAAAACGACAGAGAGAATAATGGCCAATTGGTTAAAGAGAGGATATGACAAGTCGAAGTGGCAAGTGGGTTTGACATTCTAGTTTATGTCTTTGTAACAAAGATTGAACACTATACAAATTAGATTTTGCCATATTAATATCTGTGCTATAATGACTAATTTATGTTCAACTGAGGAAGAGTTAAATCAGAGGACAGTGGGTTTTTCACTTGCAACTTTAAAGGAACTACAAACTGAGGATCAGAAGAAGAGTAAACAGCTACAAGAGTGGAAAACGGACATTATAACCAAGATTGTGAAGAACAAACCAAAGTGGTAAAACAGGAAAAGGCTCTCAAAGAAATAAAGGCCATGATACAGAATGAGTAATAAAAGTGAGTACTAGTCCTCGGACTTCATCTATTGTACTTACGAAAAAGAAAAAGGATGGACAAGACATCCTTAGAATGAGTCCCAGAGCCTAAAAGTATCAAAGGATTAAGAGTGTGCTTAGCAAACATATAAAAAGAATTACTAGATTTAAGAGGTAACATTCAGCTGAGAAAACTCCATTTGCTCCAAAACACTGAGATAAGAAGTTCATTATTTAAAGAAACTAGATTAAGAGTCAATTGATTTATTAATGGGAAGCCTTTCAATATGTTGATCGACGTTAGTTTAATGCAACCCTTTTTCAACCTGATCTGGTGGTAAAAGCTCAGAAATGACCTCCACAGATGATGCAAGAGAAAAGTTAAAAGTCTTCTTCACTGTGGAAAGCTTCTCTACACAACATGTTGTATGGGTAACTGATAGTGAGGTAGAATGCATATTGGGAATAGATTTAATATGGAAGTACAGATGTGAGGATGGACTCACTTCAAACCAAAGAAAGCAGTTGTTATACCACCAAGAAGTGGAATATTTACACCTGTAATGGCTAGAAACAACTTTTGGTATTATGATTGGGGCATTGTAGGACCAAATACTCTAGCCTGTCCTAAGGGATTATCAATATGAAGAAATCTCGTGAGATGAAAGAATAAAGATACAGTTATGTCAATTCTGGATGGAAAGTCACAAAATACGAGTTTCTATAATTAATTATTCCACACCAAAAGTAGTCACTTTAAAAATAATGTTTAAGAATTCTGACATTAAATCTTCACGTAAGAAGAGCTCTCCAACTCATTTGCAGGAGTTGTATGACTAAAGCTGTGAAGTTCTTACAACTAACAAACATCACAGATTACACGACTTGCTCATAGGATACCAAGACACCTTCTGCAGTGGACCTAAAGACATAGGCTAAAGAAATAAAATATATCATAAGCTTGAGTTTCAAAACAAACAAACAAGATTTGTAATTACAACAGAAATGTTTACACAAGTAAACAATTTAAATATACAATTATAACACTATAAAATGAAAAATATGGCACAGATGAAATGGATAAAATAAGTTTAAGTCAAGTGAAGACTTTGTATTATTTAGGAATGAAAGGAGAGTTTTTATGTATAATGTTTCTTTTATAAGGAGTTCAAAATCATGTTTGGCTGTTGAGAGAATTTTAAAGTTGGAGAGAGAAATCAGATGTCCTATTTCTGTATTGTGCTGATGGATAGCGGAGTTGGGAGGGTTTGTAACCTTTCTTTCAGTTTTTATAGATATATAGTTTGGTTTCACCTTACAGTCTCCGAACGTGTATAAGTAGATGAGATGTGAACAATGGTCTCCTTCCTTCTTCACTTGATTTAAACTTATTTTAATTATTTTTTTGTGCCACATTTTTCATTTTCTCATGTTATAATTGTATATTCGAACTGTTCACTTCTTATGTATATATTTCTATTTTAATCAAAAGATTGCTACTGGAGATGCAGCCTGAATATAACTGGTGGTCAGATGTCTCAAAGTGGCAAAACAGGCTAAGGCTATCAAAGACATAAAGGCAATGAGACAGAATGAGTAATAAAACTGAGTACTAGTCCTCAGACATCACCTACTGTACTTATGAAAAAGAAAAAAAGGATGAATCCACATGGTTTTATATGGACTACTAGAAGGTAAGTGAAGTTAGAAAAAAGCTTATCCATTGCAGTGAATTGATTATTTTGGATACTTTATCCAGGTCAAAGTGGTTTTCAACTTTAAATCTGAAGAGTGGATACTAGTAGGTATCCATGTCGATAAAACAGACTTTACTTTAGGAAATGGGTTGGGACACTTTATTGTGCTACCAAACTCATCTACTGACATGAAATAATCACATATAGGAAGACTTTCACTGATGCTTTTGATTGACTAAATAAAGTACTTGATAGGTTGAGAAAAATAGAACCTTAAATTGAATCCCAGTAAATATTAATTGTTCTATTGACAGCTAAAATTACTGGGACATATAGTCAGTGGAGAGAAAATGTCTACAAACTATTAAAAAAATTGGATCTTTTCAGAATGGGCCACCTCTAGAAGTAAGAATATTTCTTCCATTGAGCTCCTACTATTGTCATTTTGTAAAATAATTGTCTGAAATATCTCCTCCTTTATGCTAACTATTAGTAAAATCAAAAAAAATTTTGTTGGACTGCTGATTGTGAACAAGTATTAAAAAAAATCTGAAGAAAACACTGATGACTCTGAATAATCATTCATCAAACTGAAGAAAGAACAAACCACTACACTTCTATTACCATACCCAATCAACTCTTGGTGACTCACTCATAATAGACACAGTGAATTTTACAGATGGAGAAGTGTTGTTACAAGTACTGCATTTATTATAACAAAGCAATGAATTCTGAAAAAGGAAAGATATACTAAATGTTGTTTCAGCCATTTCCGTTATTAACTGCAAAAAAATAAAATCTATATTTCAGACAGAAGGCCAGGTGGCACAATACTCCAGAAGCTTCAGAATTACAACTTCAATATTGTGCATGTTCATGGACAGAGCCATCGAAATGCTGATGTATTATCCTAAAGACTTTGTATTACAAAAGAATATAAGCTGAAAAGAAGGAAGCATACGATAAAACAGAAAACCAGCCTAAAGTACAACAGAGCAGAACTGAAGATGGAACACCCAGATATTATGAGTTAATGTGGTTCAAAAGTAACTGAAAAATGTTAAGACAAAAATAAAACGAGTATTAATCTGGTTATTCAAAGAATCGAGAATGGTGAAGTATAAATCAAATGGTAGACAGTGGTTTCATAGAGCCCACAGAAAAGATGTACTGGGCATAGTGAGGTTGACTATACCTATGAGAAGGCTTGGTATGTCAAAAATGGGAAAATACAATGGACAGATACTATAACATGAGTTGGTACTTCCATGGTCGCTACAATCAGTAGTACTCCATCACCCATAACAGCTGGACACTGGAGGGAATAAAAGAATAAATCTACTGGTAGAAATATATAGGGAACTGATGTAAAGTATTGAACTATGAGTGAAAAGGTCCATAAAGGCAATTACAGCAGTATTGTGTTGGAAAATGACGGATCATATCATCAAATGGTCAGAAGCATATGTTGTTCCTGAACTGGAATACAAAATTATAGGAAGGAATTTTCTCAATAAATTTGTTTCAATATTTAGTGTATCTATGGAACTTCACTCAGACAAGGAATGGAAAAATGAATCAGTCTTGTGTGCTGAGATGTGTCAAATCCATAATATAAAAAGATCAGGACAATGGCCATACATATTTCTTCTAATGTAATGATAAAGAGACACAATCATATGCTTTTAAATCAATTAGCTATTAATGTAGATAAACATAAAGAACGTGGGATCAGAATCATCAATTACTACTCGACATAAGTTACTGAACAGTGATACATGAAGCTACATAAAAAACACTAGTACCACTTAAATTTTAAATAGAACTGAAAGTGCCAATGGGGACTATCCCCCAGCAGCATTACATAGAGTATGCAGTGAAATTATAAAGAAAAAATGATGCTTCAGCTAATGATAAGATGAAACACTGCTGCGATGTGAATGTTGATAAGACTAAATTTCGCCATGATAACAAAGTATGGTTACACGATCTATACCTCACGAGACGACTATTTTCAGTTTTAAGTAGATTTTGGGTTGGGTGTGGTTTATAAAATAAAGAAAGACAGGGCATCCAAAGTAGATAGCATCTTATGAAATGCATTGATGAAATAATGGTCAAATGGTTAGCTTCAGAGAAGACATTGAAGAGGTAAATCAACCTACTGAACAGCTCAAGGTTCCTTCTATAGAATCACCAGGGATGGAACAGCAAATAGAATCCTTTGACCACCTAGCTTGAGAGAATTCCTCCAATGACAATATAGCACGCCATAATAAAAGACCTGGGGTCATCCAATGTTCACACTGTATATCATGGGAAATAAAATCACTAAAAACATTTGAAGACTGGACAATTAATGGATGATAATGAATGAATGAAGTAAAATATTTTCTTAACCAAAATTCTGATTGCACTTTAACTTTTACATATTTCAGAATGCTTGTAATTTTTAAAAATTATGAATGCTTTGTTTCTTTTTGTTAACTACAAAGCCACATAAAGGGGCATCTCGGCTGTGCTCACTGCGAGCATCAAAACCTAATTGTTAGTGTTATAAGCCATCAGACTTGTCACTGAGCCACTGAGTGGGAGACATTATCAATAGAGGATGTTAATTTTCAAGAGTTACCATATTATTAATTATGGAAATTCAAGTTCAATGTACTTCACAGTCCAGATATGGGCAGTATTGTAGGCTGTTTTTAAATTACATTTTTTGTTAAAGCACAAACGTGCTTTATCATTAAGTTACGTTTCCGAAAAAATGAGTTAATTACAATTTTTTGTTTTGGAAATGAGTATTGTTACTTATTCTTAACTAGCCTGGAACTTGCATTATTTTTGTTTTACCAAGTAATCTAAAAGAAGCCATCCAACAATAAAACCATTAAAAGAATAAATAAAAGATAAAATTAAGCTAGGATTTAATTGTCAAAATTTAATGATATAGAGTTACTGAATGAGCGAGTGTGCTAAACGGTTAATGAGTAACCATTGCATGAGTTAGTCACTTTGTTAATATCAACCAGTTATTCAGTCAATTCAGTGATGTAAGTAATAAAATGGAATTCCTGTAAGGCCTATTTACGCTAACTGTTCAACTTTAAATTCAAGAAATATTTTTTTTTTATCTTTAGGTGTATTGGACTTCCAATTATTCTTTTCAACAAATAATCCATAAGAACCCACCCAATAATAGAAATAATTATAACAGCACCTCATATTATACCAAAACTTTAAACGTATAGACTGTTCTATAACCATAATCGCTAGATTTATATAGATTATAAAACAAGAGAACAGTGAAACATTATTAACAGCCAAATGACGAGAAAATACAACCTTTTCCACAGACTTTTGAAAGTAGATTTATTGTGCAACTTGATTTGAGTTTATAGCATTTGTAAATCAGTGCCATGAACCACGACAGTGGTTCATAATAGGAATCGCAAGGATTTGCACAAAACCTTAATAGAATGTTCGGGCAAAATTCTAAAAGATTAAAAGCCAACACTTATCGTGCAAGCATAATCAGCATGCTAATACTACGGGAATCTGGGAGGCATGCGAAAAAAATGTTAGTACTTCATCAGAAAAATGTAGACTATGTAGAAAACGTTAAATACCACAAGTAGCTGCGCTATAACTATATAAACATAATATTTTTACATCACAAAATGCGTATGTAGTACCAAAATGAATATGGCTTTATCAAACTACATAGGTCACAAAATTAGAAACTGTAGCGATAAAATAAATAAATAAATGAAATGTGCATTAGACCTACATAGTAGAAAAATTACCAGTCGTCTTAATTACAATACCCAGCAATAAGAAATTTCCCCGAATTTGCTGGTCTTTTGTAAACGATTCATCAATGTTAGATGAATATGATGTATAATATACATACGGCTGAGCACTAAACACTAAAAAACGGCCGATCTCGGACATATGGTCCTTCATGACGGTGGAAATCTATAAATTCTATGCCAAGAATTTGTTGTGAGGGGTGGGGGTAACGGGAGTACCCGAGAAAACCCACTTTCACTGGTAAGGCGAAATTCCATTACCAGTGCCAGAGTTAACGTGAAGTTGTAAGATATAAGGAGGCAAAGTGATAGGCGAGGCTGTGGGTTACTTATTGTAACCTGGAATCTCTCAGTCAGCGGATGTTAGTTAGGGAGTTATTCATGTTGGGGAGGGTCGAATCTTTTGGGTCACTGGTAGGTGGGCGATAAATGAGTTGGCAGTCCTGATTTCTTGGATTTTATACGGTGGGCGGCGTGAATCTTAGAATGGGTCGTTGCTTCTAGGGCTAGGAGGATTTCGCCAGTCGAGAAAGATTAATGGACGTTGCTTAAGAAGACCATGTGAAGTTCAGAGCTGCTTTTAGTGGGTAACGGGCAGGTTAGAGTTTCAAGGTCGGCAGAAATGTTCGAAGTCGTTTGGTTTTTGTTTTTAAAGGAGACTTCTGGTAAGCTCAGGGATAACTTTAACTTGGGATTTGTACGTGCGGCTAGGGTGTAAGTGGTGTCCCGGGGAGAGAAGTCGAGAGGTAGCCCGTCAACTATGACAGGCGGCGTCGGGAGGCTTACTAGATAGAAGCATGATACCAAAGCATTGTTATATACCTTGGCAACTCGACGTCTGACTCTAGTGTTGACCAATATATAGTGTTATTACTAGCGTGACCTTCATTTAGCTAACAGTGCGAAATTGCAGGCTTGTTGCCACATTACTGGTTCCAGTTTTAAAATATACTATATTACTAGCAAATACTTCTCCATCCCGCCCTACATAGGTTTATAAAACATTTGCCTTCTGTGTAATGTAATCCTGATAGTTGGTCAGATGTGTTTGGGTCACACGCGTCTTTATCTTAGCAAATGTCAGGCTTTAGGTATGGATGTATGGGCCGGATTCTTTACAGTAGGTGTCTGTAACTTGTTGGCGATAAATTTTAACAGTAAACAAACAGCACACAATCCACTTGTTTTAAAATAATATATTAAAACAAATCAAACATATATACAAATGTTCGTTTCGCAGTTAACCATCACAGTTTTATCCAGAGCTTTAACTAAGCGTCTCTATTCACTAAAGTCCACAGAGGCTGATTCAGTTACTTTGGAACACAACTGACAAAAATTGTTCTTCTCTGCTCTGTTATTACACTACAATCGGTTATAAGTTCACTTAGGTTACACTGTTGTATTCAGAGCTTTAAATAATTGTCTCTTTTCGTCAAAATTCAATAGTGGTTTGTTCAATTACTTCAAAGCACAGTTTGACAGAAATACATTGAAGTTTGTACTCATGTGAGGGGTGCAGCTTATCAACCACATAATGTTTTTCTCTTTATAAAGACCAATACTGTTAAACGATACTAAACACCACCTTTTGGACAATTAGCCCATGGAAGTGCAAGTTTTTCTGTATCATTAAAGTTTGAAATAATAATTATATTAGCCAAATTAATCCCTCTGTTTGATGTGACACCTATAGGAAGCTGGTAGCATGTCTTAGTACGTTAATGGCCCCGAGTTTCCATACTACTTTTATTGTTGTCCTATATATGTCTTGTGCCTATTCTTTAAGCCCTTAATCACTTTTGGACAAAATACGTACATAAATAAATATAGAAATAAACGACCGATGACCAAAATTGTATTTTTGTTTGTGTGCGCGCGCTTATACTAGCAATGTTACCAGTGCTGTAACTTGGCAACTAAGCAATTTATTTTCAATATTTAGGAAGTATATATTATAATATTCGTATTTTCGATTGTGAAAAAAATATGTGAAGCGCACAAAGTTAATCACATTTCAAAGTATACCTATTCTCGTGAATTGATTGTATCATAATTTAGAGCAACTGTCTGATAAACACTGAACTGTGGAAGAACTGGTATGGGATTTCGACGACTGCTATGGTTTGTATCAAGTTTTCCTTATCTTTTCTGACTGAACATTCTCACCAACGACAAAGTTAGTTTCTTATTAATGACGTAAAGTTAAAGAAAGGATGTATTTTATGTATAATACTTTTTTAAACATGATTATTCCCTAAAAGCTCTAACACCGTAAAACGCGAGTCTTTTGAATGTTACGAATAACAAACCAAACTATATCAGAACATTCAATGAATTTGGTCAGAAAATTAGTGATGATTTCATCTCCACGAGGGAAGATCATTCCTTTGAAAGTGTTAGGGTTATTGGGTTTGTGATTTTTTTCTTACCCGTTTCTTAGAATTATACATGATAAATTCATTTCCGAACTACTAATAGCTTACATGTAATCGAAGCTTAGTTTTAAACCGTGTTTACCTGGCCTATCCGTAAAACAGTATTTACCTCTTATATTCATATCTTACAAGAGGGAATCCTCAATAACCGCGGCAATTGAAATTCTTTTAGGCAGGATTAAAATGAATTATTTCTCTTTTCATTACCTATAATTTTGTGCACTAGCAATAACAAGCGTGGGGCGCGCTTATACCGCATTACTCATCAGGTTCTCTACCTTCAAATTGAAATTATTTTAAGCAGGATCAGAATAAATTAATATACGAGACCTTGGGCACGCTCAAATACGTCAATCGAAAGGGTTCGACTCCCCGAGTCCAAAACTGTAATTAGAACTAAAATCGGTCAAGAGATGACGGAGCTATGGCCCATAAAAGCCTGTACTTGATAAAAAATGGCGTTTTATGAGCCGCTCATCCGCGGCTAAAAATAAATACAGGTATATTCTTTACTTGTCCTTATAAGTTATTTCGTTACTAAACCGAAATCAAATCATACTTAAAGATTCAGTGGTCAAAAATTTCATGATACTATTAGTCTTTAATCCTGAAACTCAATATCAGAGTAAGTTGAAGTTTTATTTTTAAAGATTGGTGAAAGTTTTGCATTCAATACTAATTAAAAATTGCTGTGAAACTGACTGTCAAATTCTTACACCCAGCAAATAAATCAACTGAAACTCTCACGGGCACGTTTACACTACTTAAAAGCTTTGACAGTGCAAAAGAGAATAAAACGTACGAGTTCAACCAGCTATTATGTGCATTTCAGAACTCCCAAGTCAAGTGTCTGTAGAATATTCTGAGAAACTACACCTGCAAGTTTTGTGGTAATCAAAATTTGATATTAAATATTGAAACATTCATTTTCTTTCGTTTCAAAGTGACGTGAACTAATACTAATAGTCTTTCTCTTTACTTTTCTCAGTGTCAAACACTTTACGTACTTCCTATAAAATCCTATTTATTTTATCACCTACGTTCAAATGCTTTTTTTTCTTTTTTACACAACTGACTTCGCTTTTGACAAGAAACCCAATAAACAGAGCGCTTTCTTCAGATTTTATTTCTTTAGGAATAAATGTGGGTGCATCGTTTTACACCTATATCATCTCTGCAAGTCAACAAAATTAGAACTATTTTAGTAATTATATTACACTTCAATAGTTTTAGCTTATGACACTAGGACGTCAATACTAAAGTAAAGGAGATGTACTAAGACAAAATAGCCTTACCTATACGACTAATATTTAAAAGCGTGTGTTCTTGTCCACGACGTCTGGCTTGACTGCGTTGTACAAACACTGACCTTGAAATGTCACAACTGGGCACTCACTGCGCGAACTGGTTTACCTCCAGCATATTATCAACGGGTTATGTACGTCCTCAGAAGTTGTATATTTATATAATTCAGAAGTGAGACAAGCCTATCCTTTTTACCAAAAATAAAATGATTTTATAGTTTCTGTGAACGCATGTCTACTACAAACGGTAGCTTAAATTAAAATCGCACTTCAATATTCTCATGCCACAGTCGTGTGCTTTTAGATTTTGTGTGTTGGTACATTTAAAAATAAAATAAGTGCTGCAGACATCACCAGGGAGAAGAGTGGTATTTTTTTAAAGAAAACTATTTTATACAGTTGTTTAGATATATATTGTTACGACAGCGGAAGTCACGTGACTCTGCTAGCGCATGCGTGAATGAGTTTCTCGAATTATCAGGGAACTCCTCGAATTTTGGCGAATCCTCTTCTCTAGTAAATAAGCCTGGCAGAGGAAGCCAGCGGGTAAGATATAAAGTGTATGTTTTGCATTCGTAGCGAAGTTATCGATATTGTCAATTGCTGTGATTTATAGCGTGTATTATAAACTTGTTAAGTTTAAAGTGACGAGAAACGTACTGACTGTGGACTTTCTGTGTACTAAAAGTTTGTATCAAGAAAGAATAAACTGGTTTAATCAAGAAAGGACTTGTATCGCTGAAGTTCCTGGGAAATTAACAAACAAGCAGATTCGTAACAATATATATAGTGTTAGTTGTCTCTTACGTATTTTATTTATAGAAACCATACCGAAAGTACATACGGAATGGTTACAGATTCCCACAAAACGGTGGTTTTTATCTACTAGTTCATATAGCTTTAAATTTTTTCACAGCAAATGAAAAACAGATATGTATCACGGTGATTTTGGCTATTTATTTATGCTCAATGTCAACAGCCTTTGTGATTATGTATTGTAAGAACTAACATGAGTAAAAGTCAAGATGAATACAATAACCAGGGCTGGCGCTAGCATGGGATTAGAGCCCCTCGAGCTAATGCCGTCCATTAATCTAATTTTAGATTTAGCGTTATTATTGGTCTCATTTCCCCTTTTCTGTTTAATAAAAAAGCTAGAGCCTGAATAGATAAGAATATGTCAACCACAATGTATCTGCTATATTCAGTGATGATGAGACCTTTCACCCAATGTTAGGGCTCATCTAACCAGCCGGGATATGACAAACATCGTAGTGATCGAAACGCTATCTAAATGTTTGACATCTAATGATGATTTAACAAACATTTCAAAACCGGCCCAAATGTAAAATTTGCTGATATCAGTATAGTTTGTAATGCATCATATTTCACTTAAATACCCCTCACCCAATTTTCCTTTACACACCCCTTAACTCTAGGAAACCAGATTTTCAATATATATAATTAACCAAGTAAAAGTGCTTACTTTTTTATATATTATATATAATAAAAATGAAATAACGCCCCCAAAAAGATATTTTTTATTCCTAGGCTTTTTTTATTTCCTAAAGAGTAGAAATCTTCTTCCAGAGTAAAAGGTACAAAAGTGAACATGTTAATATTCATTTTGATTTTTTTAAATAATTAAATAAACGTCTAGTTCGGTACCCAATTCAGATAACTGTACTCTCTGCATTTCAGGTTAAGAAACAAAGGCATCGTGATGGCGATGCTAGCTGAAAGCAATCTAACAAAACTGGAAACCATGTACACGGAAGCTGTATGTTCAGTGGTTATTATTGTGTTAAAACACGTTAATAAAATCAGTAGTTGCGCAGCACCTCTAGTTCCCGCGCCCTTGTAAAGAAACGTACGTTGAAAATGTTGTATACAGTCTAATCTGTACAAAATCATCACTGGAAAATATGTTGATCTATAAGGGAAAGCGTAAGAGATGTATGCCAGCTCTTTGGTTTGCAATACGCTTCTAACACTATAATGAAATTGTCGCTAACATTCCTTTCACCACAACAGTTTTCGAAAACAGTAAAAAACAAAAATATATTTATTATTAGTTGTTTTAGCCAACTAGGTTCGATAACTGTTACCATCATCATTAAAGTCCAACAGTTAATGGGTTCATATTATATAAACAGGAGACAAGGGGGGTAGTGTAGATAAAAAGTACATAAGGGAATACGTACGACAAAGTTATTTCAATAGGACAAGTTGATTGGTTTATCGTCTCTATTTGTACGCACACACGTTTTTATATAAACCACTTTCTTTTAAGTTCCTTCTTGTTTGTTTGAATTCTTAGGATACTCATTTTCCCGATCACATTTACCGTAATAGTTCAGCTACAATTGAACATATGTCATACTGGTTTTCTTTTAATCTCGTTTTTAATTTCTCTCTTGTCTGACCTATGTAATTTTACCAAAACTACAACTGATTTGATAAATTCCATCTTTGTCTTCAATCTTTTTTTTTTTTTATCTTGGAGTGTTTTTAAAGGGTTAAAAATTTGGTTTTGAAGAATGAAAGCTACTTTATAAAGTTGTAGTCGGAATTTTACATAGACAAAGGTGCACTGTAATCACAAACCCCAGTTATAACTGCGTTATCGACACTAGTCGGCTGAAGAAACTAAGAGTTTATCTTTCATTATGCCAACATAAAAACAAAAAAAACGTCGGTTTTGTTTTTAAAGTAACACAATGTCCCTGAGGAGAAATATTAACATTTAACTGTTGATAGATAAATAACTGAGAGGATATTTGTTTATCAGAAATAATACAACTTTAAGTAAGACATTCATGCTACCGTTAATTCATAAACGTCCGCTTGTTAAGTGCAAATCTTCACACTTGGCTGTCTGTGTTTTTCCCATCGTGGTATCAAACCTGACTTTTAGCGTTATAAACCTTCAGACTTATCAATGAACCACTAGGGTGTTCTATTAGCTTTGCCTTCTCTGTAAATTATGAATTCCTGTGTAATGGAATGTTTGTTGAATTTTGCACAAGTCTACTCAAGGGCTATCTGAAATAACCATCTCTAATTTAGTAGTAGTAGACTAGAGAGAAGCAGTTAGTCAACATCCCTCACCGCCAACTCTTTTACCAACGAAAAGTGAGATTGTCCGTCATATTATAACACTCCCACAGCTGAAAGGTCAAGCATATTCGGTAACGGGATTCGAACCCGCCGATTGTAAATTGAGATTCCTAAACACCAGACAATGGCAAATGAATGAAAAAGGGCCTTGAATAAGAGATTCACGACGTTAATTTATTAACCTTTTCTACTCTAGAAATTGTGATAAATTCTGTATAAGACTTCATGGCTTAGGATCTTAACTTCTGTAACAAGGAAGGGCAAAATTTGTCAGGAGAAAACAAATTTTCATAGGTTATGATTAACACAAATGTTGATGAGCTGAGTAGTAGTAGTATTACAATATAAATATGAAAATCACCAGAAAGTACCGCGTTGCTTAACTAACAAAATTAGATACGACTCTTCACGAACCCCAAGGTCTCTGAAAATGTAACTCATTACCCCTTAGGCTTCTATCGCAGCAGATAAAACATTGTTTAAAACTGCTTCAGATTTTCTTCTTTATATCGCGACAGGGGTTCCGAAACTAGGGGGCCATAGGAAAGTTTCGGGGGGGGGGGGGAGAAGTAGCAAATACATAGTCATTTAACAAAAGGAAATTGTGAGTGTAATATTAAAAAGCAGAGGTTAAATAAACAAATATTCATTAAATATGCTGTTTACAATGAAAGTAAGGAACCCGGTATCAAAAGGGTGAAAAATCTTTTTTTTTGAAGGGGCTTGTACTGAGGAAGTTTGGGAATTAATGTTACACTGTACATCAAGATTTCCAACATTTACAACTCATGACTCCCCCGAGTAGCTAGACAATTTTTTCGAACACAGTTGGGAAAGAATGGGGTTACTGTTCTAGCGTATAGTCAGTTGTGTGTGTCAGCACCAGAGTTTAATAAATTTTTTGTACGATAATCGAAAGATGTCCGACGGTACGTGAACTACTTTAAGATTTTTGCCTAAGAAAGGGAATAATAAAATAGACCCTGAAATAGCGCACATCTCCACTTTCTTATAAACATTTGACTTTACTCACCCAGAGTTGCCTGGTTTGATTACTCTATTTTTTTTTGTATGGTACATGGGCTATTTTGTTTCGGATTTTGCCTGAGAAGGGGGATAAAAAACAAAAAAGACTGAAATAGGTCACATTTCAACTTTTCTATATTTTTGGCTTTGAATTTAAAGACAAAACAAACAAGTGTTGAGTCAATTGCTGTCCACAAAACAGGTTATGAAATTAGTATTTAATGAGGTCATTGGGAATTCAATTAAAAAAAAGGAAGGAAGGAAAGGGAGCATTATTCAACAATGTATTTCATACTATTTTTGAGTGAAGTCCAACAGTACTCTTGTATTTTTGTTTCTTCAACAGAAAGTCGGGATAATCTTACTATAATGGACGTAGCATGTATGTCAGTGTCAATGTATGTAACCAAAACTCCTGCGCCACTTATCGAATGGCGCCACAAACAAAAATCCATAAAAAATTCACACTTTGGATATTCAAAATTCAGACACTTAGAAAAAATAACTGTGGTACGTGCAACAACCATTTCTTTACAATAGAACACAATTTTAAATAAAAGTACTCTCCTCACAAGAAGAACACGACTTTCACTAGGACTGTCTCAGAGTTTGATTATGTCTTTATTGATGTAATACTGAGGAACTGGAGTTCTTTTAAAAACAAAAACAACTATTATTATTATTTTCAATAAACGGTAGCACTTTCAATGTATAAAACATTAGTTTATATCAGTAAAATGTATGCAAAGTTTGAGCTCTGTACATTGAAACATTTTAATGTATTGTGTATGACTAAAGAGAACAATCGGAACACTTTTCCCGTGCAGTAACCCCCCCCCCCCCAAATATGTATATATATATTTTAAATTAGAAAATGTCCACTCGGTTTGAGAACCATTGCCCTTTTAATATGTAAAATAATATAAACACGATGTAACTTAATTTACAATAACAAATGTTAAGTATGTATATCTTTTGATTCAATTCTGGTAAAATTGTGACAAATATTCGCGTGTTAAGTTTCACACTCGTCCACTACACGATTTATAACTATTTTCATGTTGCAATATCTGCTAAAAATACAGCCAAATTTATCATTGGGTTCAACAATTTCCATAGTTATATAGGTTTCGAGGAATACAGATTCACTTTGGTGAGTAAAACAACTAAAAACACCATACATACACGGCAAAGCTGTAAAAACGATCTGCTGATGTCTCTAATTTTGAACTACTGACCAGCAATCAGCAACACCCCACCACCCATCATAAGAGATTGACTGTCACTTCTATAACGCAGCTACAGCTTATTAAAGTGTGGGAAATATTTTATGGTACTGCAAGGATTCGAATCTGGATGGCCAGCTATGAAAATCCAAGGCTTTGTGACAGAAACAACCTACGACCCCTATAAATTCAATATTAATAATTTCAGAAAACTGGTCAGAATGCTGTGTGATAATCATGTTGAGGAAAATAACTAAGACAAAGCCAAATATAAAATCTAATATTATAATTATGCCTGTTTGTAATTAAGCACAAAGCTACACAATGGGTATCTATGCTGTGCCCACCACGGGTATCGAAACCCGGTTTCTAGCGTTATAAGTCAGCTGTGCCACTGGAGGTCTATACTTATGCAAAGTCACATAAAAGGTGAAAAGAGTGGCCAAATGTAATATATGTAGACACAAATACATACAAATAATGAATTTTCTATCATGGCTAAAATATTGTTTGTCATTTCAATCAGGAAAAGATAAAAACGATTGGCAGTAAATATTCCTATTACGAACAAATTGTATCCTTTCAATAGTATTAGGTCGTCAAGAAATTAATGTCGCTTTTTTTTAGATGAAAAACCCGAATAACTTGTATATCAAAACAAAACGTTTATTAAATGAAAGTATTCATTCTTATCGATGATGCTTTTCCATCTTACAATCAGATTGTTAATGCCCTGATTAAAGAAATCACTGGGATTTGTAGCAAAAAACATGTCGATGTCCTCTTTAATACCCTGCCTACGTTTTCCAATTAAGATGGTGTTGCAGCGAACGAAAAAGATGGTAATCTGATGGTGCCATATTTGTAGAATGTGGTGGGTGGGGGAGAACCATAATATTGTGTTGCGTCAAACGTGCCACACTGTCGTGGAGAAGAACACCTCTCCGATTGGCGAGTGAAGGGCGTTTCTGATGAAGGGCTTGATTTAAACGTTCCAGTTGCTGCTTATAGATCTCTGCACTAACAGTTCGCTATGGATTGAGGAGTTCGAAATTAATTACTCCTTTGATGTCCCACCAAATGCAAAGCATCACTTTCGATGGATGTAGGCGAAATGGTTTTTGTATAGGACTGAGCCATTGTTTTTGGAGTTTAATATTCGCTTAAAGAATCCATTTTTCATCACCGGTGACAATTCTGTTCAAAAATGGTTCACGGGCATTACGTGCCAGAATAGACGAAGCAACGTTCAGTGTTATTTACCAGATTTGTTTACGATGTTTTCCCCTATTTACAGTTGAATTGTGATTATGTCTACTTATACTGATCCCTTATAATCTTAACCATGGAAATATTTCTCACATTCTTCTTACCGATTGATCTTAACAGTTCATTTACTGCCTACCTCTGTCTGTTGTGACAATTAAAAGAGTAATATGTTAGGTATTTGAAAATTGCAAGTTTTTAAAAAGAGTAAGTCTACTGAAAATACACAGTTTACTTACTTCTTAAACTGTCATTAGTAATAACTTGTTTCATAAGAATTCCAAGTAACAACTGATATACAACCAATACTTATAAACTTGCTTGTGGTAGTAAATCTTTGTACATGATTTATATTACACTTGTGCATTTTGTATTAATCACAAACACCTGAAAGCTACACAGGTATTCAGATTAAACGAGTTTTCTTTCCCTCTGAGTGAGTGAGCACAGTAATACAGGGACTGAAAACCTTCCATATGTGCTAGTTTTATTCAACATTATTCTAGCTGTTAAACATTTTTTTTTTATTTAGATACTTAGATTGAAATCACTGCAACTTAATTCTACTTTCAAATACTTTAGTTCTTAACTTACATATCAATACACTATAAATACAACTGTTTGGGTTAATAACCAAAGTAACAAAGCACAGTACATAACTTTAATAAAATAGTTACAGAGTTAATTATTCTGTTAAAGAGAAGCTATCAAATAATTCACATCTTAAAGCAAGCAACATAAAAAATGATATATAAAAGGTTAGCCCCATGTGAAATTCAATACTGAAAATTTTTGTAACACTTTACAGGTTTACTGAATACAAATAAAGTCAAGTTTAAGGTTTTGTAAAATCAGTGAAAATGTTGTGAAAATAAATGTTAACTGATTTTTTTTATCTTCAAAATTTAAGAAAATTATAATTATAATAAATCACAAAACAATGATTGCTCCTTCAGCATTACTGCATGTCCTCAAGCATTTTCTCATACCTTGAGTCGAGAAATTCTTCTCTTCTATGAAATAAACTTGAACCAAATACACAGTTTCTTACAAAAACAAATTTATTTGGATTCAGAGTACACCAAAACAAATGATACATAGTGAGTTGCGAGAAAAAATGATTTTGTCTGATTTGACAAGTAATAAAGCTGAATGTATTATCTTACTGACATTATGAATACAAATGTAAAGCAAGTATAGAGATACTAGGCTACATGCAACATTTATTTTTAGGTTGTTCTTATACCACAAATTCTGAACTTCAAAAGCAAATGTGACATGACTCTGCACACAATGAATGCATCTTCCTTACACAAACAGTCAAATTTATAATGTCAGAAGTACAATTATTTGTTATTCCATTCTTTTATTTATGCAAAACAAAACAAAATTCAATTTAATTTTAATTTTCAAAATACATCTGAGATCCAAATTAACTTCTTTTTATAAACTTACAATGAACAAATGATATTAAGCAGTTATTATCCATTTACTTACCAGATAATTCTCCACATGTTAGAATGAAACAGAAGACACAAACTATGACATAAAACACAAAAACACAGAAAACATAGGTTGGTGATTAAAAAAAAAAGTTAATGTTGAATAAAGCATGTAATTTCTTTGTGATGTTCAGCCAATTACTAAGTTAAAATTACTTATCAGAATTATGTCATTGAAATGCCACTATTAAATCGTAAGAGTAACCACAAACCTAGATTTTCTATGTTGAGTCAGGTGAATGTGAAAAGTTAAAAGGCTGATGCAAACGTCAAACTACTTGTCAGAACTGTCATTGACAGGGGATTTGGAAGCTGATCTGTCTGATGGCTCTTTCTTTTTACCCCTGTTTGACCTGTAAAATGAAAAACAAGGTAACGGAACAAATATCTAAAATCAACTGGTTAACATTTAATACAACCAGATGGTAGAGAATTATTACTGTTGTACACAAAATTGGGAATGAATGTAGCAATTTCTATTTCACAATTTAGTTCTTGATTACTGAACTTGACCCTGAATCAAACTTTCCCAGCACATTTCATACAGTACACACACACAATCTCAATCTAATATTTCCATTCATCAAGTACAGCACATTTACAGATTAAAATAAAGTTTAAGTTAGCTTTTTTTTCTTCATTTAGAAAAGTGTGTGTGTGTGTTGATAAAGTATTGAGTACATTATTTTACAAGCATTTTGAACATGCAAATTAGCAAGTCATGTGACAACCACAGAAAATATAAAGTCATGGTGGCAGAGAATGTACAAGCACATGTTCACATTATTTGGCATTTAATAGGTAACATAATGCCACCAAAGATTGACTGCTTTTAGGAAGGGGTACATAAGAGCCCTTGCTGACAAACTTTCATACACTCAGATTGTAAAGCTATGTTCAGATCAGAATTTTAGAATTCCAAGATAGGAATATCTTTTGTACTTAATGGCAATGGAAAACAAAAGAATATGGGTAAACTTGGGCTCCAGGACCATACAGAAAGAGATCTGTAACAACTTTTACCCAGCTTTAAGAAAAGTGTGGCATCTTCTGTGGCCTCAATTTTCCAACAAACAGTTCCCCCACTAATGCAAAAAATCTTTAACCACTAACAGAGCACATTTCTGGAGTTTTCTGCCAAATGCAAAGAATAAGGTAAATATCAGTTACATATAAATTCTTCTTTCTACATTACAACACTGAAGCCATCATATTAACCCCAACTTATCAATAATACTTTTCATTTCTACAACCTAAGTACATTTTGGATTAATTAGTTTTAAATCTCCTAATTTATCACTAAATGCCCTTTAATGTTTGTCATCTCTTGTTTTTGGTATCCACAGTCCTATTAAAACTATACAATTTTACAAGAAAAACCATGTTGATTTTTGCCTCTGCCTTCTAAGCGAAATATTTTACTATTTCATGACTTTTTACATAAAACTCTTTCCTTTCCTAATTTTTTATTATATGTCTCATACTCATATCTTGCACATGCATCTTAAATCAATAAACCTTTGTGAATTTTAACATTGGAAATTCCACCAACATTTGCATGATCCTGTGAACTGAATAAGTTTCTTCTTTTAAGATTGACTTTTATCCACTTGTTGATTGAAAATATCCTCTCTACAGATGCTTGACTCTGGGATAACAATAGTCTTACCACAGGCCAAACTTTTTGGTAAATTAGCTCATCTGCTATAGTTTCATATAACGAAATATTGATTCCTTGTTTTACCATGCCCAAACACAGCTGCAATTCTTGAAGCAATATTATCAACAAAATTCTTATACTGTCTTAACATATCACATGTATCAACATTACATCCTTTAACATAAACAAGGATCTTCAGTGCTCTCATAAATTTATTTTCACTTTTCTCCCTTCCCAATGCTCCTTGGATAATTGTGCACAAAATGTTTAGCAATACTGCTGTAAAGAAACATTGCCCTAAACACTATCTTAGCACTCAGATGAACAGTAAGAATGTGAATCAGTCAACTTTAAGATCCAATAATTTCAACAGTAAGTGTTTCAATTTACAAATTTAAGACATACAAGCACACATATAAATATACAAATTATTTCATTAGTTATGATGCAGGGTGTGACAAATGATTAGAATCATATGGATGTCAGCTTTTCCTTGTTCACACAGATCAGAAATGCATCCTTATGTAAAACCTGCAAGAATATAGTTCACAGATTGTTACCCAATTAAATTACTTTGTGTATTTTGCTAACTAGTTAGTATTTATAACACAAATAATTCAAAGTTATTAGTGGTGAGTCAAGGGCTTTCAAAGAAAGCCTACAAACTGTTTACATTCCATCACTATAAGAGGCCTAGCTATATTTCTTTGCTTTGCTCTTCTTCCAAGCAGTATTGATAAGAAGTGATTCTGTGTGTGAAACTAGTCTACTGCAGAGGGAGTAGCAATGAATCAAAGAACAGATTAGATCTCTACATCATTAATGAATTATTTCACCTTGAAATTAAACATTTTAACACCTGTCACAGAGCCAGCCCAGCATCTTTTAAGTACTGAGCCAAGGATGGTCAAATAGGTCATTCCAGAAAGCAGCAATTTAGGGTTATTTCAATAGATCTCAATGAATGAAGCTCAGCACAACTTTTAAAATAGAAAAAAAACACACTAAGTATTAAAGAAAGTATGACATGATGAAATCTATATAGATTATACTATGGTGGTACCATACTGGGCATTATACCATCTGTCTTATATTTACTCTTCATTGTAGAAAAGGCATTTTTAATTTGAGAATCACTAGGGGCATCCATCTTGTAATGCATCATGCATCTGCTTCAACACTTTATCTTTGGGTTTTACTGTGTCATTAGTTTCACAACATATTGATATTAATGATTTCTTGTGTATGATTCCAATCCCCCATTTTGTAGATAATGATACTATTGTGTTAATTTTTTTATGTTTTGCTAACAATGTAGTAACCAACTGATGAATCTCCAATACAGCTGGTATGTCAAATCGATTGAGATATCTTCAAGTAAGTTTTTCCCTCAATTGACCTGGATACACTGTTTAGCTTAATTGTTACACATAAACCATTACATTCACAACCACGTCTATGAAATTTTAAGCATGTTTTATTGCTACATTGTTTTGCTTTACATTTACAAGTTAACTTCTCCACGTTGACTCTCTACTTTTGAATTTGGTCCAGTGATCTAAACTTCAAAAATAGTGTCACACAACCTTTTGTCTACTCAAACAAACCTTTCCAGAATGACTCATTTGTTTAGAACCACATTAAGATGTGGGCTGGCTCATGTGAAAGATGTTAATGAGGAAGATGAAAATTCACAGATAAATGGATCTTATTTTGAGCAAATCTGCATCACATTTTCATTACTTATGAGATCGAACCATTTATGCCATCAGTAAGTATAATAGCACAAAATAGGGACAAAAATGCTCAGTGTACTGCAAATAATTGTTTCAATTCACCAATACAGTACATGTCTTCTAAAAACATTTATCCCTGTTATACGTTTTCCATGAACTAACTGAAAAATAGCATTTTCCCATGACAAACTAGGCCTGGAAATTCCACGACTTGTATGAACCATGTAGATGGATTATGGAAAGCATGCATCAAGGAGTGTGTGCTTAGAATATGATATGGATCCATCTGTAATGGAAAATATACTGCAGGGATATTGTCAGGACACAATTATCAGACTAAGTATGATCAAAGGTGGCAATATGAATGTAACAATGTGGTAAGAATCAAAAATCATTTCAACATAATATATTCAACTTTCGTATATTAGCACACACTAGGTAACCAAATTACAGCATGTATAACAAAAAATATGAAATTCAACTAATTCACACAAATGTACAACCACATTTTCTTCAGTAAAACATATCTACCATGCTATAGCTGTTTCAGTATAATTTATTTTTTGTTAAATACAATAGACAAATAATAAAATACAGATATTTATTGTCTCCCTATTTTACTACAATGTATTGAAATGGAAGGAGAAAGCTCTCCAACCTGTGATCCACGGTTCACTATGGACTCACCGGCTGCGTGAGCCAGATCTGCTTCGAGACACACTACGTTCTCTGCTACCACTACGACTTCTACTGGCCTTGGCCACTGGGCTCCTGCTGCGAGACCTAGATAGACTGCGGCTAGCAGAACGGCCACGTGAGCGGCTTCGAGTACGTGATCGATGTGACCTAGACCTTGAATACGAGAAAAAATATATCAGCTAGCAATTCAACTCTGGTTTATCAAAAGGAAGGAGATAAATTATCCAATAAAAGTTTTTATGGACCACGTGTAAATTGAAGGATGTCCAATCCAATTGTGTAAAGATATCAAACATCAGGGGGTTTCATTAAGTAGAAAAATGAAAAGTGTCAAACATTTTACAATTTTATACTTAATAGGAATAAAAATTTATCTAAACAAGGCTACCACTTGTTTTAGTGTTATGCTTGGTCACCTTGTACCTTTGTTTGATGTAGTTAACGTCTTAGCATTGTACACTTACATAACCAGGGTTTAGCTGATCCATTTCATCAGGGGCAAAAGGTGTTTTTATTAAGTGTATGTGACCATATTCACAATAGTTCCCAACATACTTTATGTAAATAAGAATTCCAACTCCTACCAACCAGAATATTTGAAGGAAAAGTGCATGTTCAGCATGACATCATTTATTGTTCAGCTAGAGGTAAAGGCAGTGAAATGCAACTCGTGTGAACAAGTATTATCCAAACATCTTTTATTATTTGTTGGATACTTCTTCACAACTAAATTATACAAAACCAAAGTGACAGCTGGAAATGTTTTGCTCCAGACATAAAATAAACTGGGATGACTATTTACAGTCAATATTTCTCAGTAAAATGTCTGACAGTCTTGACTGGTGAAATATTGGAAAATCAATAGGCCTATAAAAATTTTAGACAGTCACTTCTGGTTGACAACAGATAGATCTAAATTGCTATTTATTATACACCTCTTTATTTCAAGCTGCAATGGACAAATTAAATGCAATTTAAAACAAAAAGTGCAGTTAACTTGGTTTTATAACAATTTCATTTCTGGATCCATTTTGTACATGTAGTAAATACTATTTTCTCTTAATGAAACCCATGAAACCTCATATTTTACAAATATTAATTTTTTATTTATTCTAGTCCTACTAATCATTTAGACAATTTTTAAAGGTTAAAATTCGAATGTAATTGACATAACATTTCAAAATCTAAGAAATTTTTCAACTACATCATATTCTTAAAAACTTGTGCTAAAATCAGAACTCAAGTAACCAAAGGAAAACTATATAAACATAACATCAATTAAAAGTCATCCAATAATTTAGTCCAATACAGTTTATTAGCTTTGAAGCTATATGATTATATCTTTTTGTAACTGAAATCCAATGGTAGAATAACTAAATTAAAAAAAATGTCATATACCTCAATACTTCTTATTTAGATGTTCCATAGTGTTAACAGCAGCTACACACTTTGAAGAGTTTGGGCTAACTTCTCAAGATCAAACAAATAACAACTGATCAACAATCAGCAATGAATACAATAAAAAAAGGAGGAATATTTCTTTTAACTATTTCCAAGATGTCATACATAAGTACATAAAGTTTAATATTTAGAGGACTTATAATCTTCGTCTAACATTGAGAACATCAGTTTGTTTTCCTTATAATTTCTATCAAAGTTTCAATGCACACTTTTTGTGACAGCGATCAAAACTTCTTATTCTGCAAGTTTCATTTGTTTCTGAATTTTGCACAAAGCTACACAAGAACTACCTACAGTCTCCAATTTTTAACTGAATGACTAAAAGGAAGGCAGCCAGTTAATAGCAATGCCAATTGTTGGGCTACACCTGTCTGGCCAAATAACTTTTATAACACAGCCATGACCCCAACATATGGGGCATATTTTTACAGCAATGCTATCCAAACTAATATCCTTAGATTGACAGTTCGGGGAAACTAATAATAGGACATGGCCAACCTTATTTGATAGCATAAAATACAATCATGTAAACTCAATTTATTAACTCTGCATATGCCATTTTATTGTAGGTATGTGTTTTAGCATACTGACTAAATAACTTAACAAAAGAGTTGAGAGAATAAGCGAGAGAAAATAGATGTAATACTAAAAATTTTGTAGGCATTATACTAAGTTTTCAAATTATACGTGTTATTTAGAATAAAAAAATCATTCTATTCTTTTGGAAACAATTGCAATTTGCTGACAGATAGCTGATAACTGTCAGTCTCACCACACGACCAAGAAACGTTTATTGCAAGGCTGTTTTATGACAACTGTAAAAACATCAGGAAGAAGAGAGTATAAAGTGAGAAGAAAACATAAATCAAAATTATTACCACAAGATGGCACCTTTAACAAAAACTAAGATACTAGACACACATTATTCCAGAACCATGTTTTATGCAGGAAAGGACCAAGATAAGAAACCCCCCAAAAAAACTTCAAGTCATTTTGTCAGAAGAAACTAAATTTGAAGTAAACTTTCACCTCTGCAGCAAATGCCTTAAACAAAATGTACACAAGATCAAAAGCTTATATTGCAAATCTAACCAATTTTCCTTACTTTATAAAGAGCACCTTCTTCACTATACCTTTTCAATCTGAGTTAGGTAATTCTACAGTTTAACTTCATTCTTCCCCAAAGTTCCATTGCCCTCTTTTTTATTTTAGCTGATATACAACATTGTGATGTACAAGCTAATTGTCCTGTACATATATCTGCATACATCCCATGCTGTCACCAGTTAAATGAAAATGTTGTTCTGTATACTTAATGGAAAAATATGAAACATTTTTTTTTACCAAAAAGTTAATATATCTAAGCATGATTGTGTTTGTTACTTCAGCATGTCACCTCCAATTATCTTGAACATTTTGCGTATTTAAACTTACCTTGTGTTGCAACATCCCAGCATTTCCACATAACTAATATGTAAATCTAATATCAAAATAACTTATAAAATGATCCATATAAAAAAAGTAGCTCTATTTCCTCAAAACTTTTGTTTTTCTGGTAAAAGAATTATCTTGCATTGGTTGCCCAAACTTGAGGAATCAAATTATATAAATTATTAATTTTTGGAAATATTACGTTCTAATTTATTGTATAAAAAAAAATCAAAATGAACCACAAGTTTTCTGGATATTTATGGTGGAAATGTCAGGATAGCTGTGTAAACCTTCGATGTCTGTTGATCAAAGATGACAACAGACGAACAGTGACAGATGTAACAAACACTGAAGATGAAAACGGAAGTAACCAGAACAGCTGAGATGAATCAGATGACCAACATCTCACTGGTATGTTGGCAAAACAAAGTTGTGACATGTGCTGAGCTGAACTATGCAGAAAAACTAGCAGAATGACGACATGCTGCAGCTGATCACTTGACTAGTGATGACAGGTGTCAGTGATGTATCAACTCTAGCCGCAACTAGCCGATATTAACCACATGAAGATGACTTAGCCTACAAAAACATAGTTAGAAATATAAATATTACTCATGTTTAGCAGCTGTGAGCTCTGACAAATAATCCAGTGTTTTAACATTTTCTTTTGCACTGAATTCTGATCAACTGAAAGTGATCTACTTAGAATGAAAAAATAAAACCAAGGAAATTGGAATTACCAGTGCTTTATACACACATCAAGAAATACAACTCAATAACTTTAAGAAACAAATAATACTATAGTAAACATGCTTCCTACCCTGGAGTGTTAACCTTGCAGCCATCTTTTGGCTGTCACTTACCTGGACCTGTATCGCCTGCTCACTTTACGACAATCTCTAGCATAATGTCCTCTTTCTCCACAATCATAGCAACGATCCTCAGGATTGAAAGGTCTTGATGGTGGTCCCCTATACTGGGTGTGCCTGGACTTACCACTAGACATCTCTACTCTTACACGTCGTCCACAAAGTGATCTTACAGGAAATAAGGAATGAATTAAAGTAATTAGGGGCAAGGTGAATGTGACCAATGTTAATCACTGTCATAGTTAGTAGCCTCTACGATTATCTAATCAGAAACACCTCAGGTGTGAAAAAAAGATGTGTCAAAAAGAAAAAAAAAAAAAGAAATTGACCGTGTGAGTTAAAAGAATGAAATCAAAATTGGTAGCTACATTTACAGCAAAGATAAGAATTTCACAAAAAATAATTATTCATTAGTTAGTCAGGTCACAGTTTTTGTTCAACTTGGGGCACGATGGTGGGTAAAATAAAGCATATATAGACGAGCTAACTAATGAATAAATATTTGCTGTAAAATTCTTATCAATGCTACAAGTGTAGCTACCAGTTTTGCTGCCAATTTTGATTTCATTCTTTAAGTCACACACTTGATCCTTTTTTAGCCACACCTTTATTCACACTTAAGGTGTTTTTGATTAGATATCATGACATTTTGTCAATATACACCAAGAAAAAAAATGTGACATTCGATAACTGTAGTAAAAATTTCAGACCAATAACTTGCATGACTTTTTGCATAGGCGTGCAAAAAATTTGGTCAAAATTGAGCAGTTTTTGTTGAATAACTTTTCACTTGTGGATTATATTTAAACCAAGTATGAAATCTAATTGTAGGTTGTAAAGTCCTACCAGTGTACCAAATTTGAAAAAAAATTCATGAAAGTTAAGTATGTTTTTCTATCAAATAAAGGTTCCATACTCTTCACATGAAGAATTAAGAAGAAGAAGAAGAAAAAAAAAGAGGATCGCCTTGAAATCTGTCATGTGAAATAAAGGTCCAGTAGAGCACATCCACTGAAAATATGTGATAGTGTGGATAACCACAGCGTGAGCTACAGAAAGTGGAAAATTGCTAACACGATCACTCCTGTTAATAAGACAGTGTCTTGCAGGTTGTTTTGGCCGCATGACGCACAATCGCGTGTCTTGACCGATATCTCTTATTATTTATTACTTACAAACTTTTTTCTTTATTTAATAGACAGTAATTAGTAACTAATTTATATCTTATGTTTTAGCTGTCAGGGAAGGCCTGAGAAGGATTGTGTTTGAGGTGATAATGGCCAAGATTCAATCCCAGGAGTTCTTGGTAGAAAAGCTGGTGTGCTATCAAGTCAATCAGGGTCTCTCAAACCAGGACTTGAAAAACTATATGAATGCTTTCTAGTGGGATATCCAATTTTGCTGACTTATGTGTTGTCGCGAGGGGTATTGCATGGTTCATATCCTGCTATTTTTGTATTATTTCACTTTACTATACAGTCCTCACTTCTATTGTGTCTATTAATCTCTTTTTGTTGGTCTTTGTTTCTCCAATGTATTGGAGTCCACATTCACAAGGGATATTGCAAATGGTGTTTTTGCTCTCTATTGAATCTTTAGGTGTGTACTAATTGCAACTGTAGTGTTAGGCCTTACCTAAAAAAAAACCTTGGTATTTTGTGAATATGTTATGCTCCCCCTCTCCTGTGGCAATTAAAGGAATGATTTTCCATATCTTTATATGGCTTTTTTAAATGTGATCTTCAAACACTTCTTAAATCACACTAACCAATTCACATTTTTTTTTCAAAATTGTCAAATCAAGTTCTTAAACTAGCATAGGTGAATGGTTCAATAGTCAGTGTACTAATTGTAATATTAAAAAAAAAAATCTTATGATTCCAAAAACAAAACCTGCCCCTCTTTTCTATGTCAGTGGCACTATTGTTCTGCATTGGTTTTCTCGGACACCTTACTCTTTCAGTTTTTACATATATTTAATTTTTAAGTGGTTGGTTTAAACTTTACATTTATTGATATTTCCAATTATGGTCAAAGTTCTTGCACTCTCAAAATATTCAAATGTACTTAAAACAATGTATTATTTAACTAATGTACACATCAAAATTTGAATGTAATACCATGGCATTAAGTATGTAAAAAGTAATGTTCAGAAAAACTTTCTTTTCTGTCTAACACCAAAATAATGCAAATAAAGGTAAATAAATACAATTGTCCTCCCAGCTTTCATTAACATGCTTGCTGCTACCAGTAGTATTAATAATTCCTACCCTAGTGCCAACCACACATTTAACCAAGGTGTCTAATATATATGTGTGTAACTACACTATGTTCAATTATCTCACTGAAACCACTTGTAATACGTGATCCACCAGTGTGTCACACTTTCCTTACCTAAAAGTCAATTGTGACCTACTGGTGGGGCACACGGCAGCAAATTTGTTAAGGACATTTTCCTGAATACACACAGATATACAGCATGATAAATTTAACTGTAATATTGTTTTTATTTTTCATTTATGCTGTTATGTTAAAAAACTGATTTAAAAAAATGTCAGTGTTTTAACATAAATGCCAATTTTACAACTTTGTCATTCATATCTTGCTGCTTTGTATGACCAAAATGATGGTACTCTGTGGCATGTCAATACTGCATAAACCATCTAAACTGAAGGGAAAGACTGCAATGACTTCTCTTACACCATTTGTTTTAAATACTGCTTTTAACATTATGCAATTGTTTCTCAATTACGAACTACCTAAAAGTAACAAAACAGCCACGTCACTATTCTACACTGTTAACCACATTTTAATAAGCACATGTATCGCACATGGTTCATACTGAATTGCTCAGATCAATTTTAAGCACTTTTTAAGCATTCTCAGAATGTTTTTCAAGCACTTTTTGGAAGCTAACATCTATATCAAAATCAACCGGATTCCACTGAAATTTTATAAACTTCCTAACATTCATTATTTTTACTACAAAAAGAAAGCTACCCAATTTGAGATTTATGTAATCAGTGTAGTATAAAATAATTTAAGCTTGTTCCTTTAAAATTTAGACTACAGTAACACTGATTACTTCTCTAGGCCTATCCATCTAGTTTCCTGGAAGCTTTCCCTTTCCTGTGATATTTCCTGGCTATTTCATTATTGATCAAAATTAAACTACTATATTAGTTACTCTCTTCGACCATGGTAAACTACATCAATCATTAGCTTCACAGGAATGTGAAATATTAAAGTGAACTACAATGAGTCTAAAATGTAATAATTAATATCAAGGCTTGATGCCATGAATTTTTAGAAATCTTGAAAGAGAACAGTATTCCAGTAACTAAACTTGCTGGGTTTAGGAATGATGGTGCTGCTGTAAGAATGGGATTGCTGTCCATCAGTCTGTTTTGTCAACTATAATGACAACTGCTCACTGTATTACAGAATTGCTAAAGCTGCATCACAGGCAGCAAATCAAGTACCATGTTTAAAAAAATTTCAGACCATGGTAAGAAATATCTGTTTTATGTATCTCATGCTATTGTAAAATATAGAAAATTAAAAACTTTATGAAGTTTTACAGCTTGATGCAGTCTCCTTAAAGAAGACAAAGACAATGCAATGGTTCTCATTACTGGCAGCTGTTAGGTCCTTGACAGAAATTGGTATGCTTTTATGATAGAACTTGGAAGAAAAGGTTTCTGGAAGTAATACAGCTCAAGCAATAGCAAAAGGAATCCCAACATGAAATTTGTATTTACTTTCAACTTCCCCCTTGATGTACTCCAGTACCCAATCTAGCCACAATGCCATAATGATGTCACCTACTAAAAGTATCTTGCAGAAATTCAAGACAGCAGGTAGTATGAAAATACTATCCAGTAGTGCCTATGAAGCCATCTGAGAAATAAAAACTTTATATTCCAGAGAGTGATGTTTTTAAATGCAAATATAACTTCATCTGATTAGCTTAATATTGTGAAGGTGAACAGATTGATAACTTGATTCATAACCTTTACTATCTCTCTCTCTCTCTACAAGTAGGTTAAAGTGCACGTAATAACATTTCAGTTATATTCAAAATTTAATCACACTACTTTATTATCAATGTAGTAGAATAAACTTGGTATCAAAATATAGTTAATAAATCAAATTTTAATTTCTTAATTCTAAAAGGAAATATTCAAATAAATCCCCAGTCTCACCATATTTAAGAATCGTGACATTTGTTAGCTACATCTTAACCATCCTCTTTTTTTTAAATCATCCTTTTGTGATGTCCCGAGTTTAATATAAATTACTCATTATGGTATAGATATTACTGAGGCATAGTCTAATTTTTTATAGCCTTCAATCTTCTTTTTGTCCACATGCCAAGGAGAAAGCCAAACCCACTTGCATGCCCACTTGTCGCATCCTCTCATAAAATTGCCAGTAGTTCTCTCTGATGTTTTCTATTACATCATTTATAAGTAATAGAAATACAAATTTTTAACTTACTAAATGACATATATACTGCTAAGTTGTTCTCAATATCAATTTTCAGTTATGTTGTTGAGAGATTGAAAATTGCTTTCACCAAGTTCAGTTGGAGTAGTCAAGGGAATTATTTTAAAACTCTTATGTATTAGTCAGAAAGCCAGTTAACCCTTTTGAGACAGGTCACAGGTGAAAAGCCACATCATCTCATTTGTTGACTTGCATTCAAAATTTTATTGAACTATTATTTCATGAATTTATGTCAATAAGTTTGGTATCAAACTATAGATTATAATTCAAATTTCAGAACTATACATTACTCAGTCTGTTAATTTAAAAGTAAATATTAAAAAACACAGATAAACATCGATTTTTGAATATCACATAGTATGTTGAATGCAGCACTGGTT
>NW_013667981.1:131483-134807 GCF_000517525.1 Limulus polyphemus | reverse complement strand
TAGTTATTCAAATGTATATATAAAACCTAAAAAAAAGAATATTTTATTTCATATCCTCCATGTGCAAAATTTTAAAAGCTTAGCAACCTACGTCAAGCAGCAACCGAGTACAAAGGTCATAACTAGAAGAGATAATTGTTTGCTTTACTTCTTTATTTACTCTTCTATATTTTAGGAAAAATTACTAAGAACTTATTTCAAAATAACAATCTATATACACATATAATGTATAATAAGTGAAATGTGACTGTATTTTCCAAAATACTAGTCAACTAAAACACAGCCAAGACAAGTTACTTTGTACAGACCAAAGGTCACCTTTATATTATATGATACGGTAACATGAGTGCACACGAGTCCCATCGTTGTAACTTCTGTATTGTTAGCTAGGCATGGATGCAAGGTCAATATAAAATATACATATACATAAATGTATAATCTTATGAGACTTCAACTATTTCATCTAAACATTTATGTTTTCGTGTTATAATTTGTGTTCATTCTAGAATGAAAGATGCATAATTTATGTTTATTGCCTAATTTTTTGTGGTAGTTGTGAGATTGGTTAAATTTACCAAACCTGAACAGATTAATTACTAAAAATAACAGATAAAATACAAAGTTTTTTAAAAGAAATGTTTGATAACTATTTGGACATTATAAAGATTTCACATGTGAAATTTCAAAATTTTCTGATACATAAAAATATTTTTAATGCTAAGATGAAAATTACTTTGCATGATAGATAGGGAAGATGTGAAAAGAAAAAAAAATGGATGCGAAAAATATTGCTTTAAAAACCTTAAGACTTAATAAAACAAATTAGGTATTTTGTGTATGAAAGCATTGTAATGTTTACTGATAAACTGCCAAATTTCGTTAACATTAGCTTACTAATTTAAAAGTTGTAGCATGAAAACTATAACAAGCACAAAATGGTTATGAGGTCGGTCCCACAGACCGAGCCCGAGTTGAAAGAGTTAAACTAGCATAGGAGTAAGCCAAATCAAAATCTCTTGAAAGTAATCAAATAATTAGATCAGTTGGTTCAAGTCTTAATGGGGAAGATCTAAGAGGAGTGGATACGACAACATCCTTTTTTCCTGAGACCCAGGAGTGAATCCAACCACTACTATATACAAACACAGTTCTTCTCAGGAAACCAATGGAGACTGCAGCAACTCAGCCAAAATGCAGGATACAATTTAATAAATAATTAGTATCTAGTAAAAAATGTTAGATATAGATGGTCATGTACACTACCAAAAATGACAGTGAAAGAATCAATCTGATCTAACAAGATCTAATTTAGGCTGTACAAACTTTGTTTTTTATCACAAAAAATCTTGAGGTTGGGTGATAACACAAAACACTTATTTTAACTGGATAGAAAAACAAGTTCAAATATGACTTTCATACCAATTAGATTTTTACGCAATATAAAATTATCAATACGGCATTCATAAAAATACTTCATTTAAGAATATTCAAGTCAAAAACATTATGGCTATGTACACAAAAATAATACATGTCAAAACCTACTCTCCAAATTCTAACAGTATTTTTTCTTTGAGGTTATATTTCTGATACCCAATATACAGAAAGTGAACAAAAGAATACAAATTCTTGAACATTTTATGAAGCTAGTATAGTATTTCACAACAAGAGTTACACCATAAAATTTTTTGTTTAGTAGTGTACGATAGCTGTATAATTTATTTTCCCATGATTAAGACCACTGTTCTAGATACCACTAAATACTATTAGTAAAGTAACATACTAACATATTCCAACAAACTGAACATGTCCATAAATTCAACAAAAAATAATGTACAACCTACAGTGTTTACTTTTATAAAACTTTAATAAAAGTACTAAGGACAAAATACAAATACATGCATATACTAGATACATAACACACCCACAGGCACCAACAGAACATGGGCCTATTGAACACTAAGGAACTAAGTTAAACTGTCAGCCAACAGCCAATGCTAGTAAGTTACTTTTTAGCAACTTAAGCTAACACAACAGTAAAATATGTTGAAGTAAAGCTAAACTTTACTTACAGCAAGCCTATTTTATTTATATTAATCTTAAAATTGATTCTATTAATAGTCCTAAGTCATTCATAATGATTTTGAATCTCTGGAGGTTACTAACATGGCTTTGCAATTCCCAGAGAATACACATAAAAAAGCAAAAATGAAATGCTGGTTTTAATAAGAAAATATTCAAGGTAATTCAAACCCATTTCTTGTTTTAAAGAATGTACTGAAAATCATGCCTCAAAACATTTGCATTTACAGAAGAGCCACTTGACAATGTACTCAATGATTCATAGGCTATCCAGTTTAACTGACATATAGCAACAGATTAAGTTTCATGAAAGACATTTAACATCTTCAAAATTAGCTCTTTTTACTCATGAGATTTTTTAATATGTTGGATCAACTGCATTAAAAAGAGTAATGATTTTTGCAACAAAAATAAGTGTCACAGATGTAAAATGTGAGGATCCCACTAAAATGAAAAAGAGAACATAATATACAGATGGTCATCTGGTAGCCTCCAGGTCAGGGAAAGTATTTTATCCAGCTCAGTTTTTTTTAAACTAGCAAAATCAAAACAGAAACCATGAGCAAGCAAACCAGTCCTGTGACAGTTCTTAGAACTTTCTTTAAATGTTAACTTCATTATTTATTCAAAGTCATATAATTAGCTGAGGATCTAAAGCAGTGGTTCTCAAACAGTGCGCCCGGGCACCCCAGAGCTTTTTTAGGTGCGCTCCGTAGCATTCCTGAAAAATCTATCCAGATATGAAAAGCAAATGTATACTAAGTTACTATATTATACCATTTCTTTACGAACACTCCGCTTGTTTCGTTGCGGCATTATTATGATAGTTACAAGTTACTTTTCTTGCAACTAACTTCTGGTCCGCAAGTTTTGCACGAGTTTAAAACACGTACAAATGTGGCTGGAACGGCATGTTAACACCGGCAGTAGCTTTCATCACGTGGCAACTGGCAGTGTTGCATAACAGGCATTGGTGAGTGGGCGTGTCGTGTCTTGTGAACTGCCGTCAAGAGTAAATGTATTGTGCCTTTTACAAGTTTCAGAATAATTACCGTTGATATAATTGTCTTTGTTAAGAATAATTCACCCATAAAAATGGATAAGTTTCTTAAAAAGAAGCGTGACATTGATGAATGTAATCCTAAAAGTGAGCAAACCTCAAATGTGGAAAGTTGTTCTAGTAAGAAAGCAAAACCGCGACCGACTCGTAAATACGAGCCAAAAGATTGTCAGTACGATGTTAAG
>NW_013667981.1:118450-130624 GCF_000517525.1 Limulus polyphemus | reverse complement strand
GACCAAACATTGAAGAAATCGCAAGGTCTCATCAAGCTCATGTTTCTCATTAACACAGGAATGAATAAACTTCATAGAGGTATGTTAAGTTTGCTTTTATTAAATGTGTTATTTTTCTATATATTTAACTTAATTATAACATATTAGTCCTATTTTGTATACAGTGCACCAGCAAGTATCTGTAGTATTGTAAGTGCACTCAGACTGTATAAAGTTTGAGAACCACTGATCTAAAGTATACAGTAAGAATTAAAATTTGAATTATGCAAATATTCTGAAAATGCTTACCCAGTCATATAGTTTCAGCACTCGGACTACAGTCTAGGTTAGAAATTGGCCCACAAGCATAAAGAGGGTTGCCACCCCTGACATAATACATGTATGTGGGGGGTTGGGAAGACAGGAAACAGTTCATGTTTGACAAAAACATTGTAAATAGTATTTGTTTTACACAAACAAACAAAATTCAATTACATTAACCTTTTACGACAAACCCAATTCTGGGTGTTCTTAACTTTTGTTTGTTAATTTTATACAAAGTTTTTAACTTTCTGTTTGATAATTCAGGTTATAACTGTACCTTAAACACAACAAAATGTAATGAAGATGTATTTGGAAAATAAAGAACATCTATGTATACCATTGTGTGTTTGAAAGTTCTGCAATAAAAACTTTTTTAGAGACATGACTGCTCACAGCAACAGAAATGCTGGTGTGAAAAAAATAAATAAATAATGACACCTTTTCACACTGTCAATGCAAGGTAAACAAAGCCAAACTGCTAAGTTTAACTGGAAAAAAAGCTTTATGTAAAATCACAAAGCTGTCTATCACCCTAAAAAATATAAATTCATTTTTTTCATTCAAAGATAAAAACACAATTTGGGCATAACCACTAGTCTAATTTAACATTTACCTTCCATCCAAGGCTCGAACAGCATCTCTTGCATCTCTCGGATCTTCAAATTCTACAAAAGCAAATCCAGCAGGGTTTCTTGCTACCCATACATTTCGCAATGGACCATAATAACCAAAAGCTTCTTCTAATTCATGTTTCGTACCATTATTTCCAAGATCACCAACATAGACCTTACAATCCAAAGGGCCACTATCCCTGTACCTTCCTGACATGGTCTCACCGCAAACTAGGAATAAATACAAAAAGAAAAACTTAAATTTACTACAACCAAATTAAGTTTGTCCCAATCATTTGTAATATTTGTCTTGTATGCCATACAATGATGAATAAAACTAAGCAGGATACTGATCCATTAACATGACTCTGTCAAAGTGCCCACATCACAACCTTTTATAGTAGTACATTAAAAAATTCATTAAACAACTTTAGTATTAATGTATGTCAATATTTTTAATTTTAAAGGGAAATACTTAAATAAATTTGATGTACATGTTTATAACAAAGAAAAAGTGCATTTTTTCCTTTACAAAAATCTTAGTGCAGTTTTGTCTTGTGTTGGTTTTTTTTATGGGGGGCATATGCAAACTTAAGTTATAATAGTGCCTGATATGTTTTAAAGACAAGACTGAAAATCTAGAAGATGTATTCAGATAACACAAAAAAGCATTAAATATTTCATAGTTAACTTTTCACAGGTTATATAAAAATAGTTTTACAAAAAAAAACACCTGATAATCATTTAGGAAGTTCTAGAAGTTATGCAAATGAAATATGAAAAGTAAGATGAAGTATTTTTATTCTTTGAAAATCACCTTGGACTCAAATTGACTCAGTAGTCCTTGGAAATTAAGACATATTTTTAGTAGAAATACTTTATTAAAAATCCTGATTTTTTGTGCATAACTGATTTGTAATGTTTAGTAAACAGCTATCAAATATTTAGAATTATAGTGAACATTAATATGTATAGCTTCACATCTACAGTCACTCTAATGAACCAATGCCATGCACCTAATAAAACTTGTGTCTTATGCCTCAAGTCCATTGAAAATGATAATAGGACTTTTTTTTTTCAGCGTGGATGTCATCAACTAATTTATAAATAAAAAAAAAAAAAGAAGAAGAAGAGAGAGAATCACACACACAAACTACTTCAAAGTTTCTTCTCACCAAAACATACCTGTAAACCCCCCTATACACACACACACTCCAATGGTATTGGTTAGCCAAGGTGCATTATTCCACAGAGCTGGTTCAACTTCACTGCACTATCAGTATTCAAGCCACAAACCTTATTGGCTTCATCCTTCAGGTACAATTTATGATTATTACTAATTTTAAGCTTTTCTTGATATAACTGAGTTACCCAATAAAAATGTTTCATGATTATATCATCGCTGATAATCATACCTATTGCTTGTCTTCTACTAAAGCAATGGAAGTACCATTCAACCACACCTTTTGTTATGCACCTATGCTGACAAGGCTTTTTTTGCTTGCTACCAGAACTTATTAGGCTGAAATAATTACAATATACAAAATATACAACTCTATTCTGTTCAAGATTTAGGTGAACGTCAAATTAGGTCAATTCAACCTATCTAGCAAAATATGTTACAATATTCATTTGTTGCACCATAGAGATGTTGAATTGACAGAACAGAAAAAACAGCTAGTTAACTGCATATTGCACTATATAAAGATGAAATGTGTGTTTGTTTGCACCCTTACTCCTTTGAGCCTATTGGGCTAATCTCAACCAAAATTTGTATGTAAACACTATGAACTGTGGGGAATGTCTTAATGGGGTCAAAATTCAACTTAACGCTATTTCTATTTTGTAAAGCTTGTTGGTTAATTACTCCCAGCCTATTGAGTCAATCTCAAACAATCTTGGCAGATTGACACTTAAAACAATGTTGAATATTCTAAATGGATTCAAGGTCAAAGTATGACAGTTGCTGAATTATTTCTCAAATAAACATGCTTTTCTCATGGTCAATGAGATGTAGGGTGTACAAGGGTGGGATCACCTTAAAATCTATTTTGTTGGTAGATATAAAGCAAACTGCAAATGTTTTTTTTTTTTTCATGAAGAAGCTTTGTTATAATTTTAAAATTTTGAGATAGAGTTTATGTTTAAATTATTATTTTATAGTACATGATAGCCATTAAACTTGCATTGTTTTAATTAAGTTTAAAATTTCCCATCAGTTGATGACTATTTCAACTTGTGTATGTAGATAAAAAAATCAGACTACTAGGTAATACTGTTTGCATTTGCTCATCTTAGAATAGTATCTCGTTATGGCAAAATGCCAGTGGGTTCTAATGTTTAGTCTCTGAATGTAAATGGATACTGCCTTTTCTTTTTGCAAGTTCATAATCCAGGGAAGTTATGAATATTTAGACTGGCTGTAAACAATGCTCCTGTTACAAAAAAAAAAACTTGTTTATTTTTTATTACATCTTTTATTTCATATTAGTAAATGTAATTACTCATACAAACATGGATCTAAAATGTGATAGTATATTAAAAAAATTGATGTTACCTGGAAATTCACATCAGCTGATTACTCGTATCTGTCAAGTTCATACAACTCATGAATTGTTTGGTTTGATTTACATGCTTGAGTTTAGCAATGGCCAGAACTTTAACTATCCTCACAATTACTGAACCCTGTTGCAGTGTCTCTAATTTTGAGCCACTGACCACAGACTGTCAGCTACCACTTTAACTTTACAATTGTGCAACTCTCTTATTTTAATACAAATATCCAATGTAAATGATTTTAATACTGTTACTTTTTAACTGACAAGGGAAATTTACCAAGCTAATATTCCTGTCTTTACTTATTCACATTATACATACATATTATATATTTATTATATGAAACATAATTTGCACATTAAATGTTATAAAAAACGAGTTAAATTAACTGTCATTCAGGAAATATACAAATATCGAATATGATAGTTTGTATCTGTACTGCTAGGCCTAATTGTATCTTCAATAAGCTGGAAACCTAAAAGTACAGAAACTAAAATAATTTTGGTAGAAATATGAAATTACTAGTACAGGTCTTAATGATTAATAAATAAAACTTATCCATATCAAATTCCATGTATTGATATGAATTATCTAATCTAGATTTTAGATTTTTGTGGTAACAAAATAAATTGATAAGTGAAATACTTTTGTTTTCTAAAATTCCTTTTCTTTACTATTTATATTTATGATAAACGTCCACAATGTAATGACAGCTAAATACTTAGTGTATTATTCACAAGAATTTTACTTCTGAGTTTTAGGCCTAGACAGCATTTATTTGAACATAAGCCTGAAAAGAAATCTAGATACAAGAAAAAAATTCATCCAACTTCATAAGATGTAGTTTCAAATAACTATTTTTGCTTATGGTAACAAACCTGCTGGTAGAGCAGTGAACAAGTCTAGGTCAGTGGTCACACATGTCTTGTGTGGGTTTATCTCATCTAAAGGACTTAAAAAGAAAAACACAAGTTGCATTTGTTCCTGCAGTATCCCTTTTTTTTAATTTTATAACTCATGTCAAAATTTATCATTTGGTATTTGTTTTGTCATGTAATTATCAGTTTCTAGAACAAAAGAGATTGCTGGTTGGAATAAACAGCCTTCTCCAGCACTTTTATACACAACATCAGGCTAAGTAAGCTAACTCACTACGGGTTTGGTCCCAGGGACCGATCTCATAACAATTTTGTGCTTGTTATAGTTTTCATGCTATAATTTTTAATGCAGTACATGTTTCTTCACAAAATATCAATTTTTTTTTAGTTTTAAGATTTTTGAAGTAATTTTGACTTTAAGATTAAAAATACTTTTATGCATCAGAAAACTTTCAAGTTTCACATCCAAAATCTTTATAGCCTCCAGATAATTATCAAACTTTTTAAAAAAACTTTATATTTTATCTGTTATTTTCACTATTGTATCTCTGTATGGATTTGGTCGATTTGACTGACCTCGTAACCACCATAAAATGTTTGGAAATCGATATAAATTATGCTTCTTTCATTCTAAAATAATTAGACTATAATTATGAAAACACAAATGTTTAGTCTAAATAGTTTAAATCTCATAACATTGTACATCCATATATTTATTATTTTTATTTTACTGACCTTTCATCTGTGCCCAACATTACAGAAGTTGCAATGACATGACCCACATGCACTTGTGTTACCGTTTCCAAGAATATAAAACTGGCCTTTACAAAGTTGTGTTCAAGTGGACCAGTATTTTGTAAAATAGTCATATTTTGGTTATATTATATCATATATGTATATACATTATTACTAATACAAGTTCTTAAATTTCTGTTATTTCTTAAAACTAGAACAGTAAATAAAGAAGTATAGAAAACAATTATCTCTTCTAGTTAACTCATTTGTTGTATTTGCCACAATTTGCAAAGCCTTATAAAATTTCACATGTGGAGGATATAAAACAAAAATTTCTTTTTTTCAGGTTTTATATATGCATTTTGAAATAACAAAAAATGATAAATTACTATATCAGTACCATAGAATTCAACTATAATTTATCAAGCTTAGTAACTAAGCTATATGTGGGTCTAAAAACTATTTTTTGAGCTCACTAATGTCTTAACTTACTGCTTGGAAAAAAAAACCACTAGGGAGACATTCTGAACTTTCAATATGTTATACACGTCATTTGGCAAAATAGATGTATTCAAATTCAATGACGAGGAACACACTTTGAGACTAATAATGGTTGGAGATGGCTTGAATGGGTAATGAAGAAAAACTTTAATGTAAGTTTAACATAACAGCAAATGTACAACGTTCCGACAAGGTTTCGTCATCATCAAGTACAAAATAGATGTATGTGAGCATTTTCAAAAATGGAAGAGGTGGGTGGGGCCACCATGGTTTATTCAATAAATATATTAATATATCAGAAAATAGGAGGTTCTCACCTTATATTCTAGCTTTCCAATATCAGTAATTTGAGTATTTAATTCGTAAGAATCTATACACTTTGTATTTGACATCACAAATATCTAATCTGAACCAATGCTGTATTAAACATACCACTGAACACACAAAAATCAATATTTATGATATTTTTAAACATTTACTTTTAAATTAAGAAATTAACTAATGTATAATACTAAAATTTGAACTATAAATTACAATTTGAGACCAAAGTTATTGACATACATTAATAAAATAGTAGTTCAATAAAATATTGAAAGCGAGGCTACAAACACGATGTAATGATCTTTGACCTGTAACCACAAGAAGACCTGCCTCGGTAAGGTTAAGATTAAAAAATAAATGCCTTCTGGCTGCCACAAATTTCCAGAAACTTCAGATAAAAACTAAATCTTTTTAGTTAGCTTAATACAATCTCTTGGTATGTTTTTACTCAAAGTTTAAATGGATTACTGAATGTGAAATACTTGATCAAAAAAACAAAACAAAAAATAATAATAATATAAAAACTTTTTAATCCAACATTGTCTGCAATGGAACAGTCATTTTCAAATGAAGCTCATCATTCCAAGCAACTAATCCCATCTTTTTTTTTATCAATTGTCAATATTTTAAGAGCTTGGATACAAACCTCCCTACAATTCATAATTCTTGTTTACATTTCATATTATTTAATCCTTATTAAAGCTTGATTATCTCAGACATGTCAGAGTTTACTTGTTAAATCTATGCATTATAAGCACAGTGAAGAAAAATATACTGTTTAATTTATGAGATGGTACCATGTTTACTAAGATACTCAAACTCTTTTAACTGTCACACAGTTTCTTCATATCTCACCAGTATCAACATGTCTAGCTAGCTCTTCCCCAAAAATGGATTGTGAAGATCAAACAAGTAAATTCCCTAACTGCAAGGTATAGCAGCAATCAAATCATAGTTGTATGGGCACTATGATAACTTAAGTATTTGCTATATAGAAAATTATGGCAATTCATCCTATTTCACAGAAATAAAATTTACTTTCACTATATAAACAATAGCCACTTGTTTCGTACTCAATGACCTACAATATGGAAGATTCATGAAACATGTTACTTCATGCATGTAGAATGTCACAGAGCAAAGAAAAGTCTATCAAAAACATTAACATACTAAAAATAGCATTTGTACTGTAGCTGTGTAGGAGTACATAGTATGTTGTCATACATCTCGTGGGTGACCAAACTGAGTTAAAGACAACAGTTCTAAGCCTGACCTGTTCTTTATTATTAAATAAAGAAACAGATCTACTGTAATTATAATTTACGTTATACACTCTACACTGACCATAGATTACGTACCTCTGTATAAAAGTAGCCGTTAAATCTTTAGTAAATATAAAAAAAAATTCCTGATTTTTGTGTGTCATGTGGTATGTTGAATGCAGCTTGCTTTGGTTCAAATTAGATGTTTGTGATGTCCAAATACAAAGTCTATAGTTTTTAACGAAGTAAAAACTCAAATTACCAATATTGACAAGCTAGAATATAAAATAAGAACCCCATCTGTTCTATTTGCCGAGATATCACTATATTTAGCAAATCAAGCACAGTTGCCCCACCCACCTCTTCCATTTTTGGAAATACTTCCTTACACTCCTTCATGGCATTATAACCAATCAAAAGCTTAGAATTTTCCCCACATGGTTTTTTCACACTCGCGAAGGTGAAAGTTCTCAAGATTTTTTCTCTTTGTTTTGAATCCGAGAAGAAAAGAGTTAGGTGAAAATGTTGTTTGAAATAAATTCTTTAAAATCCAAATTCAGCTTAGTCATTAAGCCTGATAAACTATAGTGGATTTCTGTGGTAGTGATATAGTAATTTGATTTTTTTTATTTCAAAATGCATATATATAAAAAACCTAAAAATTTGACAAGGATTAGCAAGTTATGACAAGCATCAAACGAGAACAAAGTTCATAAACAGAAGAGGTCATTGTTTTCTACACTTCATTATTTATTGTTTTATGTTTTAAGAAAAATAAATTTAAGAAATTACTTGTAAATAGTAATAACATATATACATATCTAATGTATTATAACCAAAATGCTGGTTCACTAGAACAAAGCCAAGACAAGTCATAATTTACAGGCCAGTTTTATATAATGGATAAAGTAACATGGGTGCAAATGTGCAGCATCATTACAACTTCTATTATGTTAGTCATATACAGTTTAAAAGTCAATAAAAAAAAATATATATATATATAATTTTATGAGACTTAAGGTATTTAGACTAAACATTTATGGTTTCTTGTTATAATTTTTATTCATTCTAAAACAAAAAAAGCATAATTTATATCCATTTACTAATTTTTTATGGTGGTTACGAGGTCAGTCAAATCAACCAAACCCATACAGAGATACAATAGTGAAAATAAGATAAAATATAAAGTTTAAATAAAAATGCTTTATAATTATCTGGAGGTTATAAAGATTTCACATGTGAACTTTGACAATCTTCTGATGCTAAAAGTGAACTTTGACAATCTTCTGATGCTAAAAGTATTTCTAATCTTAAAATCAAAATTACTCTACATGTTGGACAATCACCATTCAAATAGAAAAATACATGAGCAAATAATTACTTAAAAAATCTGATATTTGTGTACAAAACCTTGTGATGTTTACCAATTATCTGCAAAATTTCATGAAAATACATATACTACATTAAAACTTATAACAAGAAAACTATAACGAGCACAAAAGGATTACGAGGTCAGCCCCTGGGACCACGCCTGTAGTGAGAGTTAAGCTGCAGTTTTATTTTTAAAAATACACATATTAGGTCAACTAAACTTCATTAACGAATTTTTCCCTTCTTCTCCAAAATGTGTAATATCAGCGTTTAGTAAAGGACTTTACGTATAATTATAAATTTCAAGTTGATAATATTACTAAACGCCTAACAATTTTTAGAACAATAGGCAGAGAATTTATAATAAAGTTGTTACCCAATTAATTTGCATTAGGTGTCATTACTGTACTTAAAATGAAAGCTTAGTCACAGTCATAAAATTCCATTTTTACTTTCCATCTACCATAATATCTAAATTATCAAAAAAACAATTTACTCCACATTTTTCTCTCATTTTGGTATCATGGTATTCAATTTTTGTAGCACTGTATAAATATGAAAAACACTTCACAGCTTGAATTAAAATGTTTATCAATTTCTATTTTTAACAAGCCTCTCAGTCAAGGTGCATAATGACTGGGGGACACTGATTAATCTTAGAAAAAGTGGAAATTTTTTAAACTTGAACTAATATCTGCAACAATGCACTCTGGTGCCAAAAACTATGAATCTCTCTCTTAGCTCTTTATAAATCATAGTACACTGCAGGTTCCTAGTGTGATAAGTGTGTGAAGCCTTTAGAAGATCATAGATCAGAAGTGGGATCAAGAAGGATATCCAAAAAGTGTTGGCTAAAAATGTAAAAACTGACAGAAATGATTTCTTTATATGTATGAAAGGTAAGGAAAATGTTCGGATGTAGGGCCTTTGCAACATTATAAAGAAAAGCTCATTTCCAATAATTACAAGATAGCTAGGTTACTAAATTCTACTTTTTCTTAAGTTTTTACTAATGAAGGTTTGAGGTATATTACTCATTCTGAACAGTTGCTAGATGTAAAGAAGACCAAACATGATTACATTAATTCTGAGTGTTAAGTAAAAACTGAAAGTTAAAACAATGATGAAACTTCTGGACCATATTTTCCCCACTGGATTTTGAAGGAGGTAAAGGATTGGATGTGTGATTTACTTGCTAATATTTTTTATAATCCCTTGAATAATAGGCAGGTGCCAAGTTTTGGAAATTGGCTAATGTTACACCTTAATTCTCTTTTTAAAAAAAATTGTCCAGGAAGTTATAGGCTAGTTTTGCATCAGTGATGGGAAAATTTTTTTGAAAATTTAATAAAAGATGCTTTATAAAGTCATTTAACAAGTTATAAAAATTTTGTTGGACAGTCATCATGGTTTCACATAGAGAAAATTTTGCATTATTAATTTTTTTTGCATTCTTTAAAGAGATTATTAATGTATTTGATGGTTATGTTGTTGGTTTGGTGTATCTGGATTTTCAGAATGCATTTGACAAGGTGATACACAAGACTTATCAAAATCTCTATAGGTGTGGGGATAGGTTGGCTCATTGTACATAAAAATGGCTGGATGGGAAAAAGATGAAGGTTGTTATAAATAGAATTCATTCAATCTGGATTTATGACACAAATGAATTACCTCAGGTTTTCTGGTTGATCAGTCTAATAATTATAACATCTGAGCAATGTACTGTTGCTAGTGGTGTAGGACAAATATGACTTTGGTTCTATATATAAAAATACCAAGTATAAATCGAAATATATAATTTTATTGTACATGTCACTAGTTAGTCCTCATAGTCCTGTGTCTCCAATTTACAACTAACTTTATACTTTTTTTTCCCACAAGTCAATTCATTTAGATTTTGTAATGTTTTATACACATTTCCAGTAGTACAGTACTGCCACAGATTGTTTTTTTAAATATCATCTCAAGATGACTGTCATAAAAAGAGTAGTGTAATATTTAATATTGAGGTTCAGGTGTTTCATACCTTGTGTTTCCATCACACTCACAAAAAAAAAATGTAAACAAGGATGTACAAATTTTGATGAGTTAGGAATGGTTTTATTTTCATACTTCTTGAAATACTGAAAGAAATTGTCTTTCTAATGAGCCATCACTCAAAACATAAATATATGTGTAGCACTGTAGCCTCAGTGTAGGGTTGATATACTTATATACCCAACTAAAACTTAGAATAGATGAGCTAAGTTTTATAGTAGTGATTGGTCTTTGGAATTGATTGCCATAAAATGTGGTGGGTGCAGTAAACGTAAGGGAGTTTATGGGATGGCTTAATAAATATTTAGATAATAAGGGCTTATTTAGAGGTTTTTATTTTTAAGCCTTGCTTAGTTTCTAATCCAAGTGGATGGGACAGCCTAGTAGTAGTACTAGTAATACTACTACTACTAGTCCTAGATAAACCAACATGTCCTTTGTTCAAGTTGTCGTCCTTAATTTTTAAGTTATGTAACTGGTGCCAGGCAAAACAATTTAAAAATATACTGAAGACATAGTATTAAAAGTTAGGCCTATTTATAAATTATGGTACTATTTAGACAGAAATAAATCCTATAACTAGTACAAGTTATAATCTGAGGGCTTTAAATTAACAAAATCTGCGTTTGAATCAGGACTGATAGTCTACTTAGTAATTAAATTTAGTCAGTAATAATAATAATATATGCACAAGTAGTAGGTTAGGCCTAACTGATAAACTATTACTAGTATCAATTATTGTAGTTTATCTCTTTACGGTTTACCTCAATGAGGCCTAATCTAATATTAATAATATGCACATAATATTAACAAATCAGAATATATACTAAGACTCAATCAAAGTCTTCACAGTATTTCATTGAAAAAGCCTTTCCTTTTGAACATATCCTTCAAAAATACATCAAGTGTACCATAATCCTTTACGATTGTAACACAATTTCTTACCCTCTTGTTCTAGTGACTTCTACCAGTACCAAAAGGCCTTATCACCAACGGCTTTCTTTGTACAACCTCTACGCCTTCCTTGTCCAAGACGCATGTGCGAATTACGTCAAAAGTAAGTATAAACTATCGGTCTTCCCTTGGATACACTAAAATATCAGTTTTTGGAACATAAACCTTCCCTAAAACTCTCGTTTAAAATTTAAATTTTAGTATTGTATTTTAACTCCCTGAAAGAATGTCACCTTTTGTTTTCTATCAATTTTATTGATAAAATAGAGGAGATTTTCTGCTGTTTTAAATTGTAATTTTTTTGCCAAATAATAAAAGTAGTATAGTTATAGTGCATGTTTGTGCTATTATCAGTGCTTTGAGAAATTATATAATGAAACGATAGATTTGTACCGAGTTATATCTATTTATCTTCTTGCCCCCTGATGGCTCATTGGTAAGTCTGGGGTTTATGATGCTAAAAATCGGGTTTTGATACTCGTAGTGAGCAGCACACAAATAATATATTGTTGCGTCAGCGAGGTCACATGACTAGTATCACGCCACTTCTTTCTCGAACCTTCGTGAATTGTCGGGAGATTACTAGATTGGTGGTAGTCTGGTATATATAAGATGGTCACAACGTGACGGGAACAATGTGTA
>NW_013667981.1:115020-117450 GCF_000517525.1 Limulus polyphemus | reverse complement strand
CTAAGCCTCAATGCATTTTCTATGGGCAATTTTTAGTTCATCTCTCTTACAAAAAATGTATTACTTAAAGAGCTTTATTAATTTAAGAGTAAATTATAAACATAATTGAAATTGATAACCTTTTAGATTTGAGTCTACTTACGTACTGTTTTTATTTTATGATATCATAAAATTACGACAAAATTGCATGTTTACATTAAAAAATCATTTAAAAAATATTACATTGTAAAACTAAAATCAAAACAGATTAATCACTCAGATATGAAGCAAAGTAACTATGTACAAAAGATTGAACACTTTAACCACATAATTTTTATGCAGTAACTGAATTTCATGTTTAGAAAGTAGCGTTTTTGTAATTCATTTACTAAAAAACTGTTACATAAGTGACCTAATTTCAACCTTTAATTCAGTCATTAATGTCTTCAGTTTTCCAAGAAGTTGTTATTTTTAGAGCATTTTATTTACAAATCTCGAGAATCACACACGTAATATCCTTTCAATACCTGTATAAAAGTGAAGGAAAATCCCAAACAGAAAACACGTTGAAAACATTATTTATCCTCATTTTGTGTCATTTTGATTGATAATTGTTTCCATTCCATAAACATATCATATATATATATAAGCGTCATGTTTGTCGGAAAACCGGATTTTCAGCCTGTTGTAATTACATCTTTTTAATTTTATGTTTACAGGTTATTTACTGTCACATAAGGCCACAACTGAAAAAAACTAAAAAAAAACCGCATATTTCCATGTTTTTTCATCTTTTATCTATTGTTACGACAGCGGAAGTCACGTGACGCTGCTGGCGCGCGTGATGAGTTTCTCGAATGATCGGAGAACTCCGAGTGTGTTGGAGATGCCCTCTTTATTAGTATATAAGCCTGGCTGAGGAAAGCCAGCGGGGCGGGGAATAGATGAATGAAGAGAGAGCAATAGTTACTTTGAATTCCGTGTAATTTATAATTCTGTTAGTTTCGAGCTAGTGAGCCGTAAAGTGTGTGTTTTGTACTCGTCGAGAGCGAAGTAGCGAGATTGTGAATCGCTGTGATTTATAGCGTGTATTATAAAAGTTGTTAGGCTTAAAATGACGAGAAACGTACTGATTGTGGAACTACTGTGTACTAAAAGTTTGTATCGAGAAAGAATAAACTGGTTTAATTAAGAAAGGACTTGTATCGCTGAAGATCCTCGGGAAGAATTTCTACCAGAAACAAACAAACAAGCAGATACGTAACACTATGTTTGCTGACGTCATCATTTTTTCATACAGGTGCCAATAAATATTTTCTGTAGATTCTTTAACTAACTGTTTTGAAGAATGCACAACAGATCAACAAGGCAGTTCTGGGCGATCACAAGACTGTCACCACCCTTGATACGGCTCTATATGAGAAAGCTGTACAATTGATAGACACTAGGCCAGATATGAAAGATAAGCTCTTCTTATGGCTTGGGGAGCTAAACGTTACAATGGCAGCATTAAGGGCCATTGGGTCGTCAACTGAAAACTCTGGCTTAGATGATGCTTGCATAGAGTCAGAACTATATGGTCCAGCTACAACAACACAAATTTTGAACTATACCCACTACAAAAGAGTCATGAGTGCACGCACCCACACCTACATGGTCCTCTTTGAATTGCTGTTTGATAACTTTCTGAATAAACACCAAGAGCGGAGAGAGCCATGTGAGGTAGTTGCTAAAGCTGTGGAGAAAGCCCGTCAAGAAAAGTCTCCTGAAGTATGCCACGAAAAAACAAAGCCAGCCCATTCAGAAATTAAAAATGACCTTAGCGACAATGAAGTTGTCCAAAAGTTGAATGAGTTAATCACAGCAAGATCAGATGAAAATACCATGTTTAAATCAAAAGTAAAATACATGGGTCAGACTGACAGACTTCTGCAATTTGTGAAGGCACCAAGACTGAAAAACTGGCATCTGCATCTACAGTCTGGTGAACAACTTGCTAAAGTTTTCTTTGCTATTGAATGCCTCAAATACAAGAAACTGTGGCCTAGATACCTAATTGACGTGCATGCTTTGGAAATGATTGCTTCAGATATGTGGAAAGTTTTTTGTGGATGGCAAATTTGTAAGTAAGGCTTTGGGCTCATGTAAAGAAAGCAAACCTCAAGCATCACACATACACTGGCACGCATGACTCAAGCACTCAAAAGTGCATGGGAGATCTAAAAGAAACAAGGGCTCTCTTTGGGAGACTCATGGTCATCAAAATCAAACAAAGAAATTGATCAAACTGATGGGAACATACGAGTTTACGTCAACACCCTATACATTGTTTACTTCTGACAGGGCCCGGCATGGCCAGGTGGTTAGGGAGCTCGACTCGCAATCTGTGGGTCGCGGGTTCGAATCCCCGTTCCACCCAACATGCTCGCCTTTTCAGCCGTGAGGGCGTTA
>NW_013667981.1:109980-115001 GCF_000517525.1 Limulus polyphemus | reverse complement strand
CAAACAAACAAACAAACAATACTTCTGACAAACGCTCCTTCCATGTGTTGATAAGTCAAAGCTTATTCATGAGCTAGAGAATCTTATTGCCACAGAAAATGACCATGCGGGAATTAGTGAAAGTACTGCTGACAGTGACTGCAGCAAAATAACCTAAGGAATGGTCTTTACAAGAAGATAGCTATTGTGGATGACATTGTTGCATTGCAGAAACTGAAGAAGCCATGTTCAGTAAAAACAATTAGTGATCTTGCCGATCAGTTCATGATGACCTTGCAAACTACCACAAATGCATATGATGAGGTAAATTCAGTCTTTGACACCTACAAAGACCAATCAATAAAGAACAGTACTAGGCAGAGAAGAAAGAATGGTACAAAGGAGATCACTTATATAGTGGATGACAAAACAAATATAACAAACGTTCCAATTAACAAATTACTGTCCTCAAGTAAAACCAAGCAGGATCTGACTGTGTATGTTTCAGAGAAATTAAAGCTTATAAACATACAGGCAATCAATAAAGAACAGTACTAGGCAGAGAAGAAAGAATGGTACAAAGGAGATCACTTATATAGTGGATGACAAAACAAATATAACAAACGTTCCAATTAACAAATTACTGTCCTCAAGTAAAACCAAGCAGGATCTGACTGTGTATCTTTCAGAGAAATATATTAAAGCTTATAAACATACAGGCAAAGTGCCATATGCATTTGCAGGTGAAAACACCCTTTGTAGTAAATAAGATGAATCAATCTGTACTAATAAACCATAAAGAAGCTGACACTCTTATGATATGGCATGTCTCATTTACTCTCACTAAATCCTCTTTAACTTCAGAACTTTGTGTGTTCTCTCCCGATACCGATGTCCTCATTTTTCACAGACTGATTTCAAATATAATAATGGGTATGAAATCTGGAAAGGTTGATGTACAGTAAATTCACAGTGCCCCTGGTCCGGACATAGCATTAGACTTACCAGGATTTCACGCATTTACGGGAAGTGATAGCATGGTGAGGATTGCTTGTGAAAGCAAACAGACATATTCAGACTCTTTTTCAGCACAGAGAAGAGCACCATAACAGCCTTTACAGCTCTTGTAGATATATGTGACATTGATCCTGAAACAGAAGATGCACTTGTTAAACGTGTGTGCAGAGCATATTGTCCAACGGGCGTGTGTGCATCACTGATACCAAACAGCTCAGGTGGCATCTGTTCTGAAAATATCAAGCAGAGAGTAAACGCTTGCCCCCTGCTAAAGTTGCTTTACATGAACATATTCTTTGTGCACATAGTCAGGCTTCTATGTGGAGCCAGGCTCACATTGCTATGCTACAACATTTGATCCGAGAAGAAACGGATGAGATAAAGTGGGTGGTACCATGATACCTGTCCCAACTAAACTACAACTAGCCCCTAAGTCAATACTGGATTTGGTAATGTGTGCATGTAAAAAGAGCAATTGTACTTGAAATCGATGTAATTGCAAATCTAAATGTATGACCAATACCGATCTGTGTCTCTGTATAGAATGCGAAAACGAGGACCCCAATGAGATTGAAATTGGTGACTCTGACAATGAAATTACTGATAACTAAAAAGATGGAAGCTATGCCAAAGAAACATACATACCTTATAAAGCCTAATATATATATAGTATGAACCAAGTATAAAGTTGACATACGTTTGTTGAAATAAGACAAAATATTACCTTTGCATGAAGAGATTCAAGGTGTACATACAATTTATTACCAAATCATTGCCAAATTACACGCAGATTTTCGTATGTTTTATAGCATGAAAATATATGCGAGACGAAAATAAATCTCATTTCATAGTAGAGTCCAATATGTACCTTTTTGCTGCTGATTTAGATAAAACGTGCGAATTTTGGAGTTTTATCTATCACACTTTCATAATTATGCAAACTGTTGATTTGTAGTTTTGTCACACCATATAAATCACATAACATGAAAGAATAATTGATGGATCAATAAATTACATTTCAATGTTCGAAATTTTGGGAGTTTTTGACTTTACAACGTCTAATCTTATCCCTGCAATATTTTGCATAATTCTTGAAGGACAAAATGGAAATATACATTTTTGGAAAGGTCTTTGTATTGGCTTTCAAAAAAGCTTACTTTTTAAACACAAGGAACCTGACTATTAAATTCGAGTTAATCCCATAAAAAATCTAAAACAAAGGAAGATTATAATCATACGGCGTTTCGTGAAACGTCGAGTTAATTGAAACAAAAAGAAAGTTGATTCAGTTAGTGTATGAAGTATTTGGATCTGTGTACCAGTAAGTTTATTTTTACTTTGTGTAGCACAGTTAGCATGGGTGTAAACTTAGGTCTGCCAGTTAAAACAGTGTTAAAGCTTGTAATAACATTTAAAGAAGAAATAAATTAATAAATATTTTTGATTACATGGACTGGACTTTGAATTATTTTCATCAGATAATTTAAAAGAACATGCCAATGAAAGAACAACGTTACAACATTTGGTGTCAGAAGTAGGGTTCAATTGTGAAAATGAAATATTAAATTTCAAGTGTTGAAGAAGACAATCACAAGAACAGAGTGAGATAGAAAACCTGCTAGGCATGATAAAACAATGGAAAGAATAACAAACAGAAAAAGACAAAACATTTAAAGAAGAACAAGAAAAAAGGAACAAAAATTAGAACAAAGGGATAAAAAATTAAAAGAAGACCAGGAAAAACAAAAATCAGAAGAAAAAGATAAAAAGTTAAAAGAAGATCTGGAAGAATGAGACTGAAAATTAGAAGAAAGAGATCTGCTATTTAAATAATTAAAATCTAAAATAAACCTAACTGAATAGTTTGTTTGTAATTAAGCACAAAGCTACACATTGAGCTATCTGTGATGCGCTCACCACGGGTATAAAAACCAGAATCCTAGCATTATAAGTCTATAGACTTATCGCTGTGCTTCTGGGGGGCAAATATGATTGAATGAAGCTATAGGGAACATACATAGGTGGTTACAGAAACAAGTTTGAAAAATGTAGAAAGACGTCAATGAAGTAGAGAGTCTATAATGATATAATCGAAGAAGTAAAATTTGAAATACAAAAAAGATACCAACAAAGTAGAAAAGAGCATCACTGATGTAGTAAGTCAGTGACATACTAATACATTTGGAAAATGAATTATTAAATGAGTCGATTAAACCAGACACACCTATTTCTGCATCATTTCAAGAGTTCCAACAGAAAACACCACCTGCTGGAAGATATGGAATGGGAGAACTTATTTGATTTAAACCTATTTCTACCACTGCTGTGCCATCCATTATTGAATGATCTACCTGGACTACTCCAGTAAATGTCAACATCAACCAATCATGAAACAAACCGTTTAAAAGGACTAGCTTTGAAGAGATTAAGTAACCTTCCAGCTGAGAGCTGTAACAACTACCAATCAGTGGTAACCACCTTGTCCAACAGGTTCGAAGTGTCACACCAGATAGAATTATCAAAAGAAAAGTTCTGAAACAGTTTACAAAGGAAAGGAGAGACCTTATCAGAATTTGCAGAAGAATTGTCCAACTATTTTATCTAGATGCCCCTCATGAGATTATGAATTACTTGGCACATGACTAATTTATAGACGCCATAACAGATGAAGATATGATAATTAGGCCAAAGCAGAGTAGGTATGCATCTTGAAAGGAAGTTTTGCAATTGGTGATGGAACTAGAATTCATTACGGTAGTACATAAGTAACTTATGGCGTGCTCTTAAAGTTATGGGATTGCGAAATTGGGTAATATTGAAACATAAGCTCACACTGATGATAGCCTAGCAGAAATGACTGGTTAGACAACTAGTTAAACTGAATGGAGGGAATAAATCACAAGACAATACGTGCTTCAAGGAAATCTTCATGGGATGTATTGCCAAGAATTGTAGATAAAAGCTTATACGGAATAATAATTCCTTCCAAAAGATAGCAAAAAGAGGTAATTGTTGTACATGTGGGAAATCTGAACATTACAGCAAAGATTGTGAGGAATCATCAGTTATTAAAACACCAAAGAAGCAATACCCTAGGGATGAGTCTTTGAACCCAACCAGATCAAAGGAATAACCAGACATTGAGAAACGAGAAACAGGAATTAGCTGGATTGATAGTACAAAGTTCAGCTAAAAATACACTATCTGCTTTAAATGAAATAAGAACTTCAATTCTTAAAGAATCCAGTCCATGAGACAACGATCCTATTGATGGAAGAACTTGCAGTGAGTTTATTGACATGGATTCTAGAGCAACAGTAGTTTGAATCAATTTGGCAATGAAAGGTGGAAAGGTAATAATGCAAACAGCAAGTGAACATTAGATTCAAACAAGAAAAAGTTAGAAGTTATCTTTATTGTAGGAAACTTCTTTATGCCTCACGATGTGTGTGTAATTGCCATTGAAAAAAGAGTGCACATTAGGAACTTGCTTTGCAAAGAGAAAATGGAGGTGAGATTAGGTTTACTTCAAATAGTAAATGACTAGGAAATCATTGTGCACTTGGAATTGCGAAACCGTGATAACTGTTACTAAGATTTACATAAAAGACAATAAAGTAAGAGGTATGAAATTCTAGAATGAATAAATAGCAAGTCTATATTAATAAGAGAAAGTATAATTAGGATAAGATTTGAATTTTAAAAGGAAAGTACATTGGATAAACTTTGACTAATACTATTTATTTTGGAGCATTTTAATATACTTAATTTATACGTGGAGTGTATTAAATGTTTGTAGATTTGGAAAATATATGTATTTAATTTAGATTATTTATGTTTAGGCGAAAAACGGTATTTGAGTGTTTCTGTTATAGATTCCTAGTAAAATTATATCCTGAAGAGTGACCTCTGAATTCACGAAATCAGTTGAAGAATTTAATAAAGGAGAGGAAAACATAGAATAGTCTGATATTCCAGTGTTTGGTTATATATATATATATATATATATATATATATATATATAT
>NW_013667981.1:104003-109747 GCF_000517525.1 Limulus polyphemus | reverse complement strand
ATATATATATATATATATATATATATATATGCATTAAAGTTTATGCTCTGGACAGATCATGCAGTTTCAAGTGGTTGGATAATTTTTGTAATCCAGAAGGCCATATAACAAGGCAGCTCCAAAGCCTTTAGAAACACAACGTTAACATCATATATTGCCCTGGATAGAATAATGGAAATGCTGGTGCATTCTCCCAAAGAGTAGTGTTGGTGAGGATTATAAACACTACGAGAAGAGAGAAGCACATGACAGATAAACTATCAACCTAAAGTACAGCAAAGTAATCCAAGAAATATCAACTGGTGATAAGAAACTGATTTGCTTGAACATTCATCAAAGGGATGCTCTGGTAAAGGATACGAGTTAAAACCAATTATTCCTTAGCTCAAAAATGGTGTAGAAAACCTCATGACAACCATTTTCTCAAAACAGTCTGAAAATCAAGATATAATAAGCCCATTTAGATATCCTCGTGTTTAAAAGATGGTGTATTATATTAAAATGAGAAGATACAGTGGACAGAAACCATGAGTACAGTTAGTACTTCCCCAGTTTATACATTCTGAAGCACATCATCATCTCCACAACTTTCCAAGAGCCGGACACTTGGGTGTTAAGAAGACACTGGAACAAGAAAGAGAATGCTTCTGCTAGGTTGTATGCCAGGGTTCTGTGGATAATTGTGGTGAAACATGCGAGTTCTGCTGTGAGTGGAAAGATCCACACACAAAAAAAAGATCACAGGCAGCTATAGCAGTATTGTACTGGAACAACACTAGAGAGCGTTGCTGTTGATGTTCTTGGTTCTTTTTTTCAGAGTAACATTGAGAATAAATACATGATGATTCTTATGAAGTGTTTCACCAAATGGCCAGAAGCATTTGATGTTTCTAGCAAGAAAACAGAAACTCGTCAGTGTATTTGCCTTAAGATATGGTGTGCCTATGGAATTTCACTCAGATCAGGGACTGAACTTTGAGTCAGGCGTATCTGTAGAAAGGTGTCGGATTATTAGGATTGAAACATCCAGGAAAACCGAATCTTCATCCATCTTCTGATGGTATGATGAAAATTTACAACTAAACACATTAGCCATGCATTTGGATGAACATCAGAAAACGTGAGATGAAGGCATTCCACTGCTACTGATGAGTTAGAACACTACATAAAGCTACCAGAAACACACCATCATCACTGAAAATGCCATTGGACCTTCTGCACTCTCGTCTTGAGAACCATCATTCAGAAGAATTTTATACAAGATATATATAGATAATAAGGAATATCAATGATGGCGTACAAGACTTTACCCGTGAAGGACTTAAATCTTAGTGATAAATGAAAAGTCATTATGATGTTAATACTGATAAGACTGTTTTCCGTCGTGGTGACATGGTATGGCTCTACAATCCACACCTTATGAAAGGACAAACTCTAACCTTTAGCAGATGTTGGGAGGGTTCACATGCTGCACTGAGATCATTCATATTGTGGTTTAAAGAATCCAGAAATATTAGCAATCTAAGCAAATCCATTGCAATAATTTTTGGAAGTACATTGGTAGAGAACAGCCAACTGGGTAACTCCAGAAAAAAGGTTATCAGAGAAACCTCAACCTGTTGAGGAGCCCAGAGTTCCTATCAATACTACTTCCAAAGGATCATCATGATTGGAGTCACTAGTGTATTCACCAACCATTCATCTAAGAAGAATCCTCCTCCACTCCCAGTGACATTATGGCCAGCAACAACAAGGGATAAGACGCCATCCCATATGTATAACACTGGCTTTAGAAGAGAAAACTATCAAATAACTCAGTGATTGGATAATTTAGTGTGGTATTTTATTTTACAACATTTTGTATTAGAATTGTTCAAGGAACTTCACAATCCAAGAAGGGGATGGTATTGTAAGCTATGTATTTTTAATGTTATGAGTTAATTGTTTGCTAGATGGAACTGCAAGTGTTTGATGAGGTAATGAAACTTTTTAATAAAGGTAGATTATAAAATGATGTTCTATGAAGTGTCGAGTGAGAGAGAGTTGAATCAAAAGTTAAATGAAGTTAAAGAGAGTTATTGCATTACTGTGTACAAATAAGTGGATTAATTGTATTTTAATCTTACTATGGTTGTTACAGTGATATAACATCAGTTGTAAACGTAGGCCTAACAAAGTATGACCGTTTAAAAGTATTTAAGTTTATGGAAACGTTTAAAGGAAGAAATAAACTGATTCATCTCTTTAAGTAGACTGGACGTTGAATTATTTTCACCTAATAATTCAAAAGAACCCACATGGAAAGAACAATGGTAATATCATTAGGTTTTGTGAATAAAATTAGTAGATCTGACATTGCTTATGGTGGTTGTTTAGCCCATATTTCTGTTTCAAAACCTGTTTTAAAAGATGGATAATGGCTGCATTTTCTGAGTGCAAATTGATATACTCTTGTTGGATACCTTTTTGTTAGGTATGTTATTGTGTCTGTTGACGAAATTTTGAAAGTCATCTTTTGCTTGGGGAAGAACGTACTTAAATTTCACTTTTAGGTTATGACATATTTGTAACTTTTTTTCAATGTCAATAGCTGAAATTTTGTTACACATTTGTATCTTCTCGTAATTAAAAGTTAAGTTGTTTAAATTTTGTTTATCTTTTTGTAATCAAAAGTTGGCCTTTTGTTACCTGCTTTACATCTTTTTTCAATGAAAAATTTGCCATTTATTACCTGTTTCTATCTTTTGACAATCAAAAATTGACATTTTGTCATTTGTTTGTATCTTTTTGGAAACAAAATTTGGCTTGTGATACCTCTGGGCCTGTAAACGTAGTCCTAACAAATAATGACAGTTTAAAAGTGGTTAAGTTTATAGAAAAGTTTAATAGATGAAATAAACTGATTTCGTCTGATAAAGTTAATAATAAAATGAAAAGTGTGGTGTTTTATTTTATTAACAAAAGTCGACCTTTGTTACCTTTTTTTGCAATTAAAAATTATCTTTTGCTATGTGCTTGTGCCTTTTGGACACCTGCAATTGACCTTTTGTGACCTGTTTGTATCTTCCCCAAAATTTCATAATTCCTTCTATTTGTATCTATTATTTCCAAAAAGATCACCTTTTTATATCTGTTTGCGTATCTTAGTCTATAGAAATTCATCTTTTGTTACCTACATCTACCTTTTTATTTACAGAAGTCCACTTTTTGTCACCTGTTCGCGTCTTTTATTTAACAGATATTCACCTTTTGTTACCTATTTGCATGTTTTATGACCTCTAAATAACGTTTAAATGAAGGTATACGAAAAGTTGATTTTTTAGACTCTTTGTATTTTCGTGACATGTGTTATAAAAGATGACTAAATGTACATAAAATTTGGCATTTTCACCACTTTTCGTTGACATCGAAAGTTATTTTCTCATGCAGTGCTAAGCTCTACGTTTTTCGTCTTTTATTAGTTATTCTTCTTTAACAACTTCAAGTCCCTTTGCCTTTGAAATTCAATGGAAGCTGGTTGATATATTTTGGAAAGATAGATGCGCTAGTGTCATTGTGAAATACTATGTGTTTCTTTCTTCTTTAGCTTAGAAAGGTGAAAATGTATTTTTCGTAAACTTTCAAACCGTTTGGCACTTAAGAGCAATGGTACACACATATTTAGCCAAACTTTCAAAATGTTCACACTTATGCACTCTTGTTGTATTTGTCCAACGTACAGCATGCAAATGAGTGGCTTTGAAAAGATGTGGCTTAATATCTATACTAGTTACTCACTGTAATGGTTTTTCTTTTATTATATCTGGATTTTCTGATGGAAAATGTCACCAGAGAATTCCACTGAATTATGAAAATGATTTTTTCCTAGTAGCATTGGTCGTGTATAGGTTTGTAAATATCTGAAGATGCTGCCTTCCATATTTTCCTAATGACGCGACTAAGTGACCTAGGTTATAATATGAACATGTGGTATATACATAAGTTCGTAACAATGCCATTTGACTAATTTTTAGTAATTATGCTCATGTCATCATAAAATCCAACTGAACTTCGGACGAATTATAATTCACGTGACAACATATCTTTCATTCCCGAATTTTTAGTGATCAAATCGTTGATTCTATTGGTTATCTTGTTTGTCACTGGATTTGCCAAAAGTTTTGCACCCTCGTTTATTTTACTTGCTTAATGATCTGTGTTACCGCATGCAAGGAAACACACCAATTGATGATAACAGAAGCTCCCTAAAGTGTCGAAAACTATGAGGAAATATTTCAGCCAGATGACATCTGATGTTGCACCTGTGAAAGAGGGTGTTCTGCTTGTAGAATTCACCAACATATAGACTTCATTTTACCTTTTTAATTGATTTGACTCATATTTTAGGAAACAAATGGATCATGCTACACCCACAACTTCATCATTCAACCAAGATTGGCCAGGAAGACACTATTTATTCCTACTGCTATCCTGGGACAAAGCGTTGCCACCACTTGTCCCTAGTATGACATAATTCTCATCTGACAGATGTTGATGTATATTTCTTATATATATACACGTATATGCATAGAAATACAAAATTATCCTATAGTGCTGAATATTAACGTTAGATACACAGGTAGTATAATGATAGTGTGAATGAATAGGTAAGTATATTCATAAGAATTCAAATAAAAAGATGAGTACTCTCTCTCTCTCTATAGTCATGTAAAATAATGTAAATGTTTTCTTTTCCTGGAATTAATTTGTCGTAGTTGACATGTGTATTTATATATTTCTTATCTAAGGGTGTGATTTTTATCTAAAAGGTTTATTTGTATTTTTCAATTTTTGTAAAGTGTTTGCTTTGTACTATGGTTCTAATATTGTTTGTTTGTTTTGAATTTCGCGCAAAGCTATCTGCGCTAGCCGTCCCTAATTTAGCAGTGTAAGACTAGAGGGAAGGCAGCTAGTCATCACCACCCACCGCCAACTCTTGGGCTACTCTTTTATCAACGAATAGTGGGATTGACCGTCACATTATAATTCCCACGGATGAAAAGGCGAGCATGTTTGGTGTGACAGGGATTCGAACCCTACACCCTCAGATTGCGAGTCGAGTGCCTTAACCACCTGGCCGTGCCGGGCCTGATTCTAATATGCTTTTTTAATAAAGAGTTTATTTTTGTATGCAGTGTTGAATGGTTTATTTTGTTTGGTATTTAAATGTAGAAGAGGTTGTTTTGTTTCAATTTAATGCTGAAGGGTTGTTTATACAGCTTATAGCGTTATTTGATTATAATGATTTTTTAAGAGTTTTTTCTGTTTTGTGTATTATTTTACATGCTAAAGGGTTTATTCTTTTATTTTGTATTATATACTTTCACATTTTGCTATTGTCTAAGAGCATATTTTTGCGTTAGTTTTTGTAATTTTAATCTTTCCTTATAGTTGTGTGACAGTATCATGTTCAGTTTGATTGTATATTTAAAATTTTAAGTCTGTGAGATAGTAAATTCTATTTTTTATGGCTGTGGTTGTATTTATCGTTTATTCATTATTTCCTTCTGTCATTTAGTTTATCTATGAATTTTAGTTGCATTAAATACGCTAACTCATCTTCTAGCTAATAATTTGTATTTTAAGTAAATATGTATGTATGATGAAATTGACACCAGCTTCCCTATCGGTGCCCCCCCCCCTCCCCACGTGGCGACTACGAGTAATTGTCTCGTCGACGACGTTACCTTAAACCGACCGTAAAA
>NW_013667981.1:99393-102949 GCF_000517525.1 Limulus polyphemus | reverse complement strand
TGCAGACTTACAACGCTAAAAACTGGGTTTCGATACTCGTGGTGGGCAGAGCACAGATAGCCCATTGTGTAGCTTTGTGTTTAATTACAAACAAATCCTATAGGTGGCGTACAGATACTATTAATGTAGTAGAATATTATGTAAATTTATGATCACATGAGGTGTACTCTCGTGACCTACTCAATAAATAAATACCCTGCCATAAGCTTCACTAAGAGAGAGAGAGCCACGAGATAGTTAGTGAACGATACAGTTACTGACTTACTGCGGTTTATTATTCGATATTATTATTAATATTGATAGGTATTTTTGGAACATTGTGTTTGCTGTATTTTTTTTGCGCGAATACCAGAAACAAGCAAACCAGATCATTAAGTCCAAAATAATCTCAATTCCTTAATGCAACAACACGAACAAAAAATCTATTTTGTTTTGACAGAAGCCGAAATACCTCATAGCATGTAAATTTACATTTTTAAGTGTTTAAATGAAGAATCAAAACTATTCATAAAATTTGGAAAATACTAACAATTCAGTTCACGAGCAGAGTGAGAGATTAATGATTATTTCAACTAAATCAAGAAATTAGCATTCTGAACATTATTCTGATTCGATATGTGTGAAGAATCCTTAGTAATATTTTAAAATAATGACATCAACTATTCTCGAATGTCAACATAGTCTAGTTCTGTAGTTCTCGATTGTTTATAAGCATTGACGCTCTCAAACCTCGGATTTCACTGATGGGTATTATCAACCAATCAGAATAACTTTTTCGTTTCTTTTTTTTGGAAATTTATGTTATAAAGAAGCAATGCTCAGGTGGCGTAATACGTAATATAACACAAGATAGGGAACAAGGAACCTGTTGGTCCATATAAGCCATCCCATTAACTAAACTAAACTTTAAGATAAAACATTCAAAGTCAATCTTTCGAATTCAAATATTTATCAAGCATTCTCTTAAATTGCGTTTTAAATTCACAGAAAATATGCTATTCGTATAATAACTTAGCTTTTACTTGTCTTACATTTGACAAGTATTACTGAGAAACATTAAAAATATATTACTTCAACAAAACTACCAAAAGCAATCAAATTACTTCTTTTTGATTGTTTGAATATTTAAAGTTTGACCGTAAATAATCGAGTTTAATCAGTTAATAGAAAGTCGGACATTGAATTATTGTATATACATTTTTCACATCATGACCTCCTCTCCATCAGTATCATTTGAAATATCTATTTCAACCAAAATATGTTGTTCTAAAAATCGTGAACTTAAAAAGATATATCTGTTAGACATTATGTGATTTACGATCTTTACACACCCGAGCCGGTAAGATTTTTTCCTTTATTGAAACAATACTTTCTCTACGACGTGATCTCATACACTCAAAACATCGCAGTAACGCGATGTTCGTCAACAATTGTAGCTAATATTTGACATATCACGTCGCCCGCTGGTAATGTGAAAGTTGCTTATAAATTTGTTGGTTTGTTTTGGATATTCGTGCTAAATTTCACCAGGGATCTGTGCACACTAGCCATACCTAATTCTGAAACTGATAGACTAGAGGAAAAGCAGGTAATCAGCAGTACCATCCGCCTTCTACTAAACTACTCTAGTCGAATTGTGGGATTTGACTGTGACTTTTATAAAGCACTCACGGCCTCAGAGTGCAAAGTTCAGTTTTTCGACAATGAGATGCGAACCATAGACCACTGGATTCACAGTCCGTCACGCTAACCATTGGGCTACGCCCTACCCGTTTCTTACATGAAGAACCTTTTACTCGTTTCTTAAATGAGAACGATAATTTACCCTTCTCAATGTCAGCTTTACCTAGAACTAACGTTTTTAACCTGAATATTTTAAACTTTATTTCAACCCTTATAATTAGTTGCCCAAGGAGAGGTTTAACAAGATTTTATTTAATTATAATTTACAGAAACAAGTAAAACAACAAGCACCGAACTTGGAAAAGTAAAGTCAAACATTAAATACCAATTTATTATCACACCAATGCTTCTTAAGCTTTCGAATGCACACTATAAAAGAGCGCAAGAAAACAAACTGATCTAAAATAAACTTCAAATCTTATCGGAGGGTATTTTTTAGAACTCTACAAAAAATGAAAGCGTATATTAAATTACTATAACACATACAAACGTTACATTATTTTATTGAGTGTAGAAATATACACATACAGTGATATAAAATAAATCGACGGCTAAAGCGATATTTTACACTATTTTATGCTTAACCGGATTGAACACCAAACAAACACAGTCATTTTAAGATCGTACAAAGTTGCTAACAAAAGTTAACCTCATAAGAACCAATATGGATAATAAAAATGAAGACAGATTTGGTGAAATAACCAAATACTGCGTGTCTTAGAAGTTCTTGTAAATTCTAAGTTGCTGTGCATAAAACATGTAAAACATTAAACTATAGGAAATATTTTCAAAAGTCTGTGTAGAATTATACACGGACTTTTCTCTACGTTAAAATTATTTTATTTGCGAGCTTTCGACCCTCTTACCGGAGCCTTCATCAGACAACGTTGTTTAACGTAGAGAAAAGTCCGTATATAATTCTATATATTAATTTACCGGGCCCGGCATGGACAGGTGGTTAGGGCGCTCGACTCGCAATCCGAGGGTCGCGGGTTCGAATCCCCGTCACACCAAACATGCTCGCCCTTTCAGCCGTGGGAGCGTTATAATGTGACGACCAATCCCACTATTCGTTGGTAAAAGAGTAGCCCAAAAGTTGGCGGTTGGTGGTGATGACTAGCTGCCTTCCCTCTAATCTTACACTGCTAAATTAGGGACAGCTAGCGCAGATAGCCCTCGTGTAGCTTTGCGCGAAATTCAAAAACAAACAAACAATTAATTTACCTATGTTATGAGTCTTAAACAACAGTTTCAAAAGTCGTCAAATATCGTGTTGGGTTTTCCTTTACTCATCACAGGAAAACTAAAAATAGAAACGTTATTTTCTTGATTTGCAGCGCCTTCTGGTGCTTTAACATAACCCAAAACAGCTGCTCCAACAAAATTTCGTTAAGTGATTGGTAAGCCTAAATCGATCCATTATTTCATTCAAAATGTTCTATTACTGAGACACATAAACTCAGCATTATAAGTTCCGAATTAACGCAAGGGCGGATGGGCCTGCAGGTCCGGTGCTCAAAAGACCTTGGGGACCTAATGGCTTCTAAATCTTTAAACAATGCATATAATTCTATAAATGGTCTCTAAAATTACATTAGCCGCTTGGCTCCCATGAGGTTTACTTTGGTTCTGTGCGTGATGTACACAGCGTGGTCACAAGTAAATAGACACCACCTTTTCAGAAAAAATGAAATTTGTCAGTCATATTCACATGAATTGATATATTTATAATTTAATAAATATCTAGTAGATCTTCCTTTCACTTCATGGAGTTCGTTGATCCTTTGGGGCATCGTGAGAATCATCTCGTCAATTTCAGGTTGTGGGATTTTCGCCCACTCTTGCTTCAAAACTTGGAGTAGATCGCTCTTCG
>NW_013667981.1:96616-98400 GCF_000517525.1 Limulus polyphemus | reverse complement strand
TGTGAACACAAATTAGTTAGCATAAATCAGTTAAATGACGAAAAATTAGGCGTCTATTTACTTGTGACCACTCAGTGTATTTAATGCATTCAAGTTATATAAGTAACTTACAGTCTTATACGCACACGAATTTTTAGCAGATACATGGAACTATTGGGGCTTGGCTCCCCAAAATCTTGAATTATTTTGTCTGATTTTTAGAGTTATAGTTAAATTTTATAGTTACAGTTAATTTCATAGTGTCATAAAGTATGTAATATCTTAAAACGATAACCAACAATATGGCGCCGTCAGTAGTGTTATCAATATTATTATTATTATCTATTTACCTGACTATCGTCAGAAGCTATATTAGTGTACAGTTCACCACATATTGTATAATTTTAAAAAGTTGATGGGCAGTTCTAAATTACAGCAGTTTAGAGACGAGAGTAATAAGAATAAAAAAGAAGTGATATTCTGGTTAACCAAAAGGAACACAATATTTCCACAGAGCTTCTAGCTTCTACGATGTACCATTGTGGCTGTAGGTTGAGCTTCCAAAGTAAAATACTGTTTGCCACTTTTTTCGGAACCAATCACAGCACGTGATACAAATCTTATTAGGAGAAAAATACCGAGAAGACACGGCCCTCCTTTAGTTTGTGCTGAATTGTACTACTGTACGTTACAATGCGCGTCTCAACTGTACAGTTCTGAAATATCCTTAATATAGGCTGAGTTCCGTTACTACTGATAATCCATGTAGGTAATAGCTAATACAAAATGAAATATCAATCTGTATAATTTGCAAGAAACTTCAGTATTGGGACAATAAAAACACTGGCTAGACGACGTCCTTGCTGTTTAGAAGTTATTATATATTCAAAAATTTGGGGAAATAAGTTGAGTCACCAATGCACAAACTGTTACAGAACTATGAAACGTCATCGTTACTTTCTGTCCCCCAGTGGCACAGCGGTATGTCTGCGGACTTACAACGCTAGAAACCGGTTTTCCATACCCGCGGTGGACAGAGCACAGATAGCCCATTGCGTAGCTTTGTGTTTAACTTCAAACAAACGTTACTTTCTGTATACTGAAGCACTAAAAATATTCAGAATTAATACTGTGAATGATAAACAACGGATCTTTGAGCTATATGAGATGTTCTGTGGCGTTAGGTGTAGTGTTTTTTTATAAAGAGCTGAAAGTTTCATATCATCACGTGATTAGTCTTAAGTTTCTTAAAATGAAGATATTGTAGTTTTAATGAAAGTGTTACTTAAGGTTTTATTCGGTGTGTTACGGTGTTTAAAGACTGTGAGATTTTAGAATAAGTACCAGTGGATTTACTTGTGCTTCGCGTGTGATTTATGTACAAAAATTATCTGACTACTGAAACATTGTTTAGGGGGGGGGGGGATAATATAGACGAGATTGAATCCTCGATCTCCTGCATGCGAAGCGTCTTCGGTGCCATATGAGCCAAAGCCAAACGTTTTTTTTCTTTTCACGTATGCAACATTATTAAGTGGGATATTATATACATGAGAAGGGTATGTGTTTTAAAGTAAATAAATCCTTTAATTAAATGATACTCTTGTTGTATTATGCAGTTGAACATCAATGAAAAAAAAACTCACTAAGCAGAATATGGAGTTCTTGTATTTAGTTTTAAGGTAAATAAGTCTAAAAACGTGAAATGACTATAAACGAAATATATCCCTGTACACAACATTTTTTGTATAAACACCTTGAGGCCCCGCATGGCCAGGTGGTTAGGGCGCTCGACTCGCAATCAG
>NW_013667981.1:81556-95667 GCF_000517525.1 Limulus polyphemus | reverse complement strand
AGAACAAGATAGTTCTAGAAACTAGAGGGCGCCACAGTAGTCATGTGACTCGCTGACGCAACAATATTTAAACTTTAAGCATAATTGTTGATTTTTAAGCGCTTGCTGGAATTTGTATTGAGATGTAATGATACTGAGTTACTTATACGCCAATGAAAGGTAAAGAATTAACTTTCTTTGCGTGTTACTGAAGTAACTGTCTTTAAAATTAATGTTATAAATGTCTCAATTTTGCACTCGTATAAACGCAAAAGTACCACTATGCAATTACTGAATAGGAAAATTGGGTTTCCATGTGAGCTAGCATGCATACATGCATGGGCTGGTTGACACACGTTGTTCTTTTAATTACCTAGATTACATCAGGTTTTAGTGGGACGTTCAACTATGTGCTGTGGCGCATGGGAAAGTTGTGTGCTTAAGAATATGTGTGATATTAGTATACTATTCCATCAGGTTTTAGTGAATTACGTGTTGGGACACATGATAAAGTTAGGTGTTTACAATTATGTAACTTATATGTAAAAAAAAAGCTCTAGGCTCTACCATATTTTGGAAGACATTGACACTCATTTTGACATCTCCTGCAATGTAATGCTAAGTTTTATTCACTATTTCATATTCTTTATATAAGTTTCAATGATGGGAAGTAAACATTGTGTACATTGTTCTACAGATAAGATATTTGTCTTAAAATTTGCTTGTGTTACTGTGACCATCGCCAACCATTTCTCCTTAATCATGGGAATTTCTCTAGCAAGTAATATACAGATTAATTATTTGCTTCAAAATATAAGTCATGAATGTCGAGTGGATAAGATTGGTCACATATATTTGTTAAATCATGGGAAATAACATTACAAGTAGTTTTACGGTATAAACAAACACTTTTAACCTTATATGCCTCTAACTGAGTAACAAAACAATTGAGCTTGCCATTTTTAATTTTTGGTCTGAGTATAACTAATCTTACAATTAAATAACTCCACACCAGCTGTTTAAAATAATGTTTAGGTAGAAGATTTGAATTTTCTGAATGGTTTTAACCGAAGTGAATTTCATACTCTGAAGCATGTGAGGTTGTCAAATAAGTTTCAAAATAAGAGGAAAATGTTCGTTAAAACGTCGAATGAGTTTCCATCTATTAATTTGTCACGTCTATAAATAGCATGGCTATTAAGGCATACTACATGTTTCTTACCCCCCTTTTTTTTTCTAAATGTATCTTACATATTAAGGGCACTAAGTTCTTCTCCAGTTCTAAACTACCTACTGAACTAGGGTGTCATATGCACTTTTCATGGGAGAAATTTCTATAAAATGAAGCATAAGATATCAAATAGACAGTGGTATTTTCCACTGGCAGGTCAGGTAATACTTTAAAGTTAAAACTTTAATCATTCACGTTGGTGGTTCCTACGTCCTGAAGATAATAACTTTATTTTTTATCTATATAATCTTATATTTTCTTAGTCTTAAACAGTTTTAGATCCAACACACTTCTAACGCAATTCTTTCTGAGAAGTGTCCAGTTAAGGCGATCTAAAATACACTTGTTTAAATTTCGATTATTACTTATGTTCAGTCTTTTTTTCTTTCTTCGAAATCGGTGGAGGTTTGTCCTGTAATAGATTTTCTGGTAATATTCTGCTGGATCAACCCGATTACTCGAACATAAATCAGTGCACCTGAGAATAGCACAACATTACGATTTATTGAATCTCCAAGACAAACAAGATTCCTTCCAGTAGTATTGATTCATGACGATATACATTTAATTGTTATCTAATATTATCTCAGAAATAGAAGTCTTTTTCAAAATGCTCATCGGCCATGTTATGTAAAAAAGTACAATCTGGTGGCTTGCAGACTTATAACACTAAAAATTGGGGTTTGATATCCGCAGTTGGCACAGCGTAGGTTCCCCATTGTGTAACTTTGCACTTAAGAACAAAGAAACAAAATGTTAAAAAGTCATATGAAATAAATTAATTTCACATTGTTTAAACTAATGTTGTTCTTGTTTTTGCGATGAAAACAAGTAACACTTTTCTAGAACCTTTGCTAGATACATGAAAATGCCTATCATATAATTTCTATGATCATTCAAATATCTTAAGGAACTAGTTGCCTTTTTATAATGATTTTGATGTAAAATATTGTTAAACATCAATATGAAACAGAATAATAATAATAACACAATTTTCTTATGAACGCGAGTTTTAGTTAACAATGGTTTCTTATAAGTATTAACACCTCTGTAACACGAATTGACTCAAACTGTTTTTCATACATATTTCGTAATATTGAGTTCCATGCCTAATACACACATCAACGAAATGACAACCTCAATTTGACGTGATTACGTAAGAACCAATTACAAGAAAGAGTTCTGTATAGATATACAGTAATTTTCATTGAGGGATTGAGGGAGCTTCCTGTAATATCTTGTATACATTCATAAAATCATTGTGCAAAAAAGTTTATTTTCATACATTGTGCAAAATTATTGAACTTAATCTCAGATACACAATAACAGGTTCAAAAGATTGCCGGATTTAATCTCAGAGACAGGATAATTGGTTTAAAAGATTACTAGGCTTAATCTCAGAGACAAGATAATTGATTTAAATTGTTACCAGTCTAAAAACTTAATCTTAAAGATAGGAAAAAATGGGTTTATACATTGACGGATCCAGAGGGGCAACCTTTGCAATAAAAATATATTTTTTATAAGCGAATTCGATTAATATAAAAACCAGGTAAAATTCATACGGTTTTACTTTTATTTTACATATTAAGTGTAAATAATTCGTTCTATTTCTAAAAATGTCACATTGAAGCCATTGAGTCGTTATTATTACTATATAAGTATATGCACATTTCTATTTACCGCTTCCCCTTTACAAAATCTCTGGATCCGCATATGGGTTTGGAACATTAATTAATAAATAAACTTAACTTAAAAAGCACGATGACGGATCTCAGAAATTCGTGCAATGAACAAAACAGTAATAAGTTATATTTACTACGTAGAAAATAAGGAACGATTGAATCATTTATTAAACCAAAATGGGAGAAGAATCGTAAAACTGTTAAGACTAGTTTTTTTCTAATGTTAGAATATTTAATTTCAACTTCCTCCACTTACCTAAGAAACAGGGATAAACATTATGTGAAATAAAAAACAATTGAATAATATCTTTTTCTCTCTCCTTATGACGGTGATAATATCAGTGATGACAAGAAAACGATTTTGGGTGACCTTTTTTTTTCATATAGAATGCACTCCTTTAAATATAATAGATGGAAGTCTATTAATTTTCGTCCACCTGCAACTTTTTCTTTCTGAACAACATCTTAAAGAAAACGCATTTTTATTAATGATAATAAAATTATTCATCTGAGATTATAATTGAAATTATTACACTGGTTAATAAACATTTATATTGCTTTGGCAATTTATAATTAATATGAACCCCTCATTTAATATTCTCTGTCCTCAACATTTCCATGCATATACTGATCACGAGGGAGCGCTTGTACTAGTTCTTCTTTCGTGGAGAATACTGGCTTTTGACTATCGATTGTGGCGCCATACGACGGCTGTCTCGTACCATCAACAGATACAAGGGCGGCGACTCCTTTTATTTGCTGAGTTGTATCATTAAATGCGTTTTCTAGTGGATTCCAAGATGGACCTTCGTCTTTACTAGGTGCCTCTGCCCACGGTTGTAGTTCTCCAGAGGCGAAGATTGCATAAAATATTACTCCGCCAAAGTGTATCAAACTAGCAATAAGAAAAACTTTCTCCCACTCTGCTGCAGTCTGAAAAATTACGGTGTGTTTAAATAAGTGCAAAAAATAAATATAGGCCATTGTCAATGTATAAATATATGAAGAACAACACAATTCAAGTGTTTTACATAACTTGTAGCTTACCAATATAGAAACACTGTAAGGGGCTACGAAAACACCCTTCTGATAAATCCTTACCTGTCGTCAAATCCCAATTGAACTTGGCCATGGGTTCATGATAAGGAAAATGAAGTCTAATAATAAAAACGAAGACGGTTGACAAAACACAAAACATTTTAGTTACAAGATTCGAATGTTTCGAAGTACACTTATTCCAAATTCAGGGAAATCTGAAAATAGTGTTATAAAGATATTTATTAACTAATGCTATAGTATCACTAATCACTAGTTTACTTAGATATTGAGTAAAGTAGTAAACGGAAGGAAAATAAACAGATTATAGAATATATTACGAAACAGTTGAGTTTTAGGCTTGTAAATTTAGAAAAAATTTAGTTCTAAAGAGGTGTCCCCCAATGGGACAACAGTAAGTCTACAGACTTACAACGCTAAAACCCGGGGTTCGATTCCCCTTGGTGGACACAGCAAGTAGCCTAATGTGGCTTTGCTTCAAATCAACCAATCAAAGAGATTTGTAAGTCGTTAAGAGTAGGGCCGTCTTTAACTATGAGTAAACTATCTTTATTGTAGAGTTCAAGGTTTGTAGATCCTTTAGTAATGATAGAGATAGCGTTATATGAAATATGGTGACCTGTGGTTTCTACATTGGCTATCTTTGAACCTAGTGGGGATCCCATGGCGATTCCATCTATGTGGTCATAAATGAGATCCTAGTTCCAACGATATCCACTAGTTTTCCCCCGCATCCTACGCCTATGATGTCTAGGAAAAGTAAAGGTTCATTTCCTTCTAGTTCGGATGTGAATTTGATATTGAGGTATTAGGAATTAAGGTAAAAAAGAAACTTAAAAACGTGACCGACTCGATTGTCAAAACAGCAAGAAAGTGTCATCAATTTCGCATTTGTAAAGGACAGACTTGAATTCACGTGAGCTGTTTTCTAGCCACTTGCATTTATGATAGCATAGGATTGCCCCCAAATTGTAGCCAAAATAGTTTTTCGGGCAAAAATCACCCAAATATTAGGACAAAAGCTCCGTGCATATCTATAACTTTTATATTTGCAAATTGATTGTCTTTTCAGAAAATATATTACCTACACGTGACATTTTCACTTGCACCTTTTTAACCCTTTAGCGCCGTATGGTTCCGCATGGAAGTCATTTGAGCCATTTTTTCAAACGACTGTAAGCCTTATAGTACATGTTTTTGTTGTTGTTTTTTAATTTTTAAAAATTTAAACAAATTTTTTGGCACGTGTGTAATATTCAGTGTTTAAAACTCACAGTGTTTAAAAAACAACGATTATTTTATACACGATTCTATAAACACGAGATTGTTTCCAGTCTCCAAATTACTAAAATACAATAATTTACTGTACAAGGTTAAAAGGTGGTAAAAAACCCCGATGAGAATGGAAAACAATCTCATACACTTTACATGTTGCAAAGTATACTATTGCGTCATCCTTATGATTCTAAGGTCGATTTTATATTTTCGGCCAAAACCTGCTTTCCCCCCCCCCCGGTCAAAATCAAGCTCCTACGCCTATGCTAGACATCAAGATTACCAAAGAAGGTAAACATTTTCTACCTCTGTTTATCGTACAAGTACTTTTATAGGCCTTTATACTAATTTTAATAGCTTCTTCCCCAACTTCTTCAAACAAAATCTAGTCATGTCACTGTTAAACAGAATTTTTACCCTAATTTACGCGGATAAATTGCGTTTCTGCACAAACACCTGTTAAATAATGTCTTTCCAACTGACTTTCTAACAAATATTACTCACAATTTTCTAAACAACAAATTCCAGCCACGCGCTATTTTGCACGCTATCCCCAAATTTCTCCTCATTATCTGTCTTCTTTTTATGGGCCTACAATCCTTACAAATGAAAAAAAAAACAATTATTCTCTTTAATGAAAAAGCTTCTATCGTCAGACTAATATATATAGGTCTAGCCTCAGCATTAAACACTTATTTCAATATAAATATCAAATACCTAAACTTCTACACTCATGGTTTGTATATATGTATACGTGTAGTGACTGTAAGGTCACGTACATTGGCAAAACGCCTCATAAAAACTAGAGTCTGTGAACATTTTGGATATCGATCAGAACCGATCATCCATTACTTAAACCCAGCCACTCATTCTTTCGTTCACATCTGAAACAATAGGTCACAATATTTCATATAACGAATTCTCTATGGTTACTACAGGATATTGAGACCCTGAACTCTAAGTTAAAGAAAATTTGCTCCTAGCTAAAGACAGCCCTAATCTTAACGACATACAAACTTCTTTAGGACTAAAATTCTAAATTTACAAACTTAAAACTCAACTGTTTCGTAATATATTCTTTTGTCTGTTTTTTCTTCTTCCATTTATCACTTTACTCAATATCTAAGTAAACTAATGAAGCATTATCAACACTGGTGTGCCTCAAGGATCACCACTTTCATCAGTCCTCTTCAACGTCTACACCATGTTTCGACAGTCCAAGCAAATGTCATGCGCTAACCTTTGCTTACGACATTGTGTTGTACAGCAGAGGCTCTAACAATGCTGAAATCGAAAGCAAGATGCAACTTTCCCTTAAGTGTGATTAAATGATGCAATAGCGTAGGAATAGTCATATATACTGCTGAAGCTACAGCTATACTTTGCACATTCAACATCAGACATGCTAATAAAGACAAGCCATCACCATCCCTTTTAAGCACTGGAAACATGTGGGTTTGTGTATAAACTTTGACAAACAACTCAGCTTCACCATTCACATTAACAAAGGCATCAGTCCACTGAAAATTGAAGTAGGAAATAAAGATGAAAAACATCACCTGTTTATATTGCAACAAAGTATTATCTGCTCTGTCCTAGATTATACATTCTTGATGATCATTATAAGTGCTACACAGTTACATAAGATTAAAAAGATACGAAACATCTGTTTAAGACTAGTCACAAGATGTTATTCAACCACTCCCATCAAAGCCCTATTCACGTCACAGGCCTTAGTAGCATCGTTGAAACTAACAACAGATACAAGCAAAACCATTCAGCGTAAAGACCATACATTCATTCCACCATCGAGCTCACAATCATCCTGTAACCATCGGCTAAGCAGTGGTTTACCTAAAAGGTGCCTCAGGAGACAGCCATGGGTGGACAGGTGCTATACAGCCACCACTGACACAATTCATTACCACCTGCTCTCAGATGTCTCTATATTGAATAAATATTTGATGTCACTGGATCTTTAGAAGTAAATATTGACACAAAATGTAGAGATTGGGTGGAGAGTGAAGCAGAAAAAAGCATGTCAGCACCTATTCCAAGAACATGGTAAGCAATAGCATGATGGTTCTTACAACAAAGACAGTAAGAGAGCTAGTACTGTTGGAATTCACCCTTCTGTGGAATAACAACATTCTGCATAAGGTTGATGGAGAAATCACGCTTCATACAAGTAGCATAATGATAGAAATGGAGACCATAAACAAAGCTTTCCTCTGAATTGCTGAAAGTAACGAACCACAATAGACAGTGCCACAAACATAACATGTGCAAATGTTTCACACGCAGTACTATAAAAAATTAAGAATGGTTGATCCTCTGATGGATGGCGTAAAGCAAATCAACTGGCTACGTAGGCGTTGTTGACCAGTTTTCTTGCTTAGAAGAAAACGTGAGATTGAAGAGGACACATGAATGAGTGGAAACTAGTTTTTCCAATATCAAGACTTCTGACTGTTTGTTCCGTTTAATGTTGTTGTTTTTTCTACACAAACATAAGTTATCAGATAAGTACACTACACTGATAAAGGAAGAAACTATATAAACGGTGAATATTAAATGTATCCAAATTTCATTCTCTTCTTCCTTTTTAGATTGAAGCTAAATGATCAGAATTTCTTTAGATTACTTCATATTGACGGTTTGAACGCATAAATCAAAAGTAAAGTAGGATTAGAATAATAGTTAGATTAAGTGTCCGTTCATGCTATAAATTTACCAACCAGTGTAAGGGTAAACCAGCCGCTGTTTTAATTCTTTCGATAACACTAGTCGTGTTAACATAACTTGGGGATTTATTCATCAAGCATTCGCTTAGTGCGAACCAACCAATTAATGATCCATTTTTGTATGAAATTCACTGAGTAGAAAGTGTAGTATACAAAATGTACTATGAACAACTCTCTTCACTTGGTGGATAAAATGTATAAGGTACTGTAAGCCAGAAAATATATTTCGGAAAACACATAATGTAATATAAACTATACTGTAAACTACAATACATCATCTGGTGGAAAAAATACATTATCCACAAGAGATCACATAGTGGAGAATATACATAACACACTATACGTCGCGAGATATTTTATGGTGGAAAACATGCATAATGTATTGTAAACTACGATACATCACCTGGCGAAAAGCATATATAATGTACTGTAAACCACTAGACAATCACCCATAATGGAAAACTTAGATATATGTGGTATCCAGGAAGCATGATCAGATGAAAAACATACAAAGCGTACTGTAAACCGCAAGACATCATTCAGTAGAAAACAAAAATAACGTGAGGTAAACCACAAAACATTGTCTGGCAGAAATTTTACACACTATTCTGTGAAGCACAATAGATAATCTGGTTGTAAGCTTTGTACATCACGCTTAGTTGAGCTTTTTGTATATTCTAACGGCTACGAAGTGTGATAGTGTGGGCTTTAATTTGTAGAACAATCCCTACATTGCTCTATATCTACAGTGCCTGTAGATTATGCTAAGCCTCTATATTTTGCTCGATGACATCACGTTACCAGTAATACGCTTGTTACTTCTTGATATTGGAGTCCGCGACTATTTGGTGAGAGCTTCCTCAGCTTACTGACTTTCAGTACTATTCTGATTCATTTAGAACGTGTAGACCCTTTTTTCCATTCGCATATTCTAGATCTTCCAACTATACTTTGTGCAAGAAGTCTGAAAATGTTCCCTTTGAAACTGTAATTCGCGACCTGTGATACCAAGCCCGTGCTTTACTTTTGGGGCTTCAGTGTGTTGTAGCCACAAGCTTCTTGTGAAGAATTAGTTCAAACAGTTAAAATTATTATAGTTATTAAAAGGGCTTGTAAAATGTAGAATAATATAGTGGCGAATTCATACACCACACACACACACACAAATGTTTATAACTGAAGTGTGCGCAAAGAAGTTTTCAAGTGTATATCAACATACAGCAAGTACTGCTCTTCACATTATACTCCACTAAGCTGTAACTTAAAGTATATCATTTGAGTTTTGAACTTTAATGTTTTTATTTTTACATTGTTTTGGGTTTTGATGGCAAACAGACACGCCTCATTATATTAGGCCCGGCATGGCCAGGTGGATAAGGCGCTCGACTCACAATCTGAGAGTCGCGGGTTCGAATCCGCATTCCACCAAACATGCTCGCCCTTTCAGCCATGGGGGCGTTATAATGTGACGGTCAATCTCACTATTCGTTGGTAAAAGAGTAGCCCAAGAGTTGGCGGTGGGTGGTGATGACTAGCTGCCTTCCCTCTAATCTTACACTGCTAAATTATAGACGGCTAGCGCAGATAGCCCTCGTGTAGCTTTGCGCTAAATTCAAAAACAAACAAAAAACTAATTACGTACTGTATATTTTTGAAACGTGAGAGCTTTTGGAAAAGTAATCTTCAAATTTCTATACAACCATCAAGCTAAGAATTACTTTAAGGAGAATTAGAGTAAAGATGTAAGGTTCAGCTCTTGGTGAAGTAATATGCAGATATTCACACATATTCGCAGATGGCCCTCGAGAAGGTTTGCGCGAAATTTATAACAAACTTCGTAACATAAATTCCAATCTTGCTGTTGTCTATTGGCAAACTCACTTGTTTTTTCTTGGATTTTGCGCAAAGCTACTCGAGTGTTATCTGCGCTAGTCGTACCTAATTTGAAGTAGTTGACCAAAGGAAAGGTAGCTAGTCAACACCGCTCACTGCGAACTCTTGGGCTGCTCTAACAAATAATGGGACTTGACTGTTACTCCTATAATAACGCACTTAAGGCTCCAAAATGAGCGGAAGTTCGGCACACTAACCATTGGAATCACTCATGGTCCTGCAAACTCAAAAAATGTTTACATCTAAATTACCTAAACAAAAGATGAAAAAGGCAAAGCAATTCAATAATACTGACTGGTGTTCACGTGGGTTTTTTAAACTTGTTTTTACGGTGTTATTGCACTGAAATAACCTACCGACTGAAATAACCTACCGAATGTTTGGTTAGAGCCTCCACTACTATAGGACAAATCATTCCAGAAAGAGTACCGAATCCATTGGACATTCCCATCAAGAGGCTAGCGTAACGAGGAGCGATGTCCAAGTGGTTGACATTAAAACCTGTGAGATCATAGACAAACACTACTCAAAATATATATACTTAGCAAATAACAAAGTTGTCTCTAAGAGCAGCTTAGTATATACATTTGAATTTTTTCTACATTCAATTTCATTATAAATGTCTATTCAAAATATAGTGTGTGAAACTTTAGTATAGCATGTATTTTAATAAAATCAAGAAATAACCGGATATAAGAAAAGAAAACATATTTTTAAATTATTAACAATCCATTATAATAATTAATAATTCGGGATGTAAAAGAATTATACACGAAGTAGCACGTTTTTCGTTTTAGTTAATCCAATATTCTAAATCTTATATTGGTTTTTCTCTCTGATGAATTATGTTGACAAACACATTGTTTTTTAATTTTTAAAAAATAAAACGGATTATAAAAAATAATAATATATAGATTTTGTTTCTATGTTGCATTGTTAAGATTTTCTTATTTTGTTTTCGGATACATGGTGTAGTGTTACTTGATCATTTATCGAGCAGAAATTGGAGATCCACGAATATTATTGGGCAGTGTATCAGACAACATCATTTCAGTTTCATGTTGTGTTTTTGTAAAAGTGGTTTGGAGCAAGCCCGTTCGAGAAATTGTGAAGTGGTCATTTGCCCATTACTTCCCGAAATTGTGAAGTAGTCATTTGCCCATTACTTCCCAAATAACTCTCTATCCGTTCTTTCTTTATTACAGAGAACAGAATTGTCACAACAACGATAATCCACTTCCATAATCTCTTTAATGCTCCACCGTGCGTCAGGTTTTATGCACGAATAGACACCCGGGAAGATTCGACATGTACTAGTTTAGTCATTTCAGAGAAGGCGTTCTGGGAGATTAAACTTTTCGTCTCAGACTATGAATTAGCTACGGTTCCAGCGAGTTTGTGGAAAATTCAGAAAAGAGAGATTAACCATTTAGATTATAGAAAAAAGTCCTATTGCTAACACAGAACTTACGCAGTGGGAGAGAGCTTTCGTGAATGAATTCTCAATTTAAAATTCAAAGGCTAAAGAACACTGGAGGACGTAGTTATACTGTTTGGTCATGCAGTGAGAGAATAATTTTAAAAAATAAAACACTACTACATTTGCTCTAGTGCTAGATCCGAGTATGTGTCTATATATCAAACAAAGGAGAAATAAAGATTAAAGATACAGAAAACTAAAAGAAGGTTAAGAAGAAGTAGATAGAGAAGAATTACAAGATAGAGACGTAAGACTTACAGTGGAATTGTAAACAAAAATAAATATGATCGAAAACAAGATTGATGAAACTGTATAAAATGCACAAATTGAAGTTGAAAGAGTCGCGGATGTAAAGAAGGATTATAACAGGAAGAATGGAGTATAAAAGGACATCAATACAGTAAAGAAGGATTATAATGAAAAGATCTAAGAAGTCAAAGAAAATGTACAAAAGAAAACATCAACGAAGTACAACAGAATATGAATACCACTATCAAGCATATAAAAACTAAACTGGAAAATGCAGGGATCAAGCAAGCCATACATTCGTCTTCATTTACTCAACAATTCTAACTCCAAACATAATTAACTATGCTATATGGAATATGCATTTGTCACTGCTATTTTGAGAGCATGTGTGCTTGCAGGGCCTTCCTGAATCACTCATGAAATAGAGCAAACCAGTTCAACAACACCAACCAGTCGAGAAATCATCAGATTATGATGGAAAGTACCTCGAAAGGCGGCATAACAGGTGAATGAATGAAGTAGTGAACAATAAACTATTCATCTTTCTGCAGGTTTAAATGGACTAGCCTCAACAACATTAAATAAATTTCCTAGAGAAAGCTGTAACAACTACCAGGCATTAGTGGTCACTTTATTAGATAGACTCAGAGTGGAGTATCACATTAGAAGGAAGTTTCTAATGCAGAGTTTAGGAGCTGAGTAAAGAGGGAGGCCGAGACCTTAGCTGAACGTTCTAAATATGTCGAAAGACTTGCCCAATTATCTTACTAAAACGATGGGTTTTATTGGCATGCAAACAATTCATAGATGTCATACTGGATTAAGATATACAAATTAAATTAATGCAGAGTAGGTATAAATCTTTAAGGAGAACTCTTCAGTTGGCGATGGAACAAGAATCAATTAAGATTGCACATAAACATAGATGTGGAAACAGAGAGTGTAGCCATACCTCTAGTAATTGAGGACACAATATTTTATACGAAACCTTCGGGTTTTATGACGCTTAACACTCCAAACTTCAAAATCATTTCAGTTTTTTATGTAGATAAGCAACTGAAAGTTCCATCCAGAAATCATGAGATCGTCAGATCAAATAGTATGGAAACATCAACTCCCTCTGAATGTCGTCTAGAATATCTCTGAGGATTGCTAAACACCTGTTTACTCAGAATTAAAGCAAACCACAATCCATAAGATGTTTCAACTTCAGAGAAAAAGAGTATATTGCTAAAGCTGCCATAAAGTTAATTATACAACTGTTTATATAGAAAGTAATCACAGAAAAAAAAGACGTTTCAATTGCAGCTTAAAAGGACATATTGCCAGGAAATGAAAACCTAAGTCTTTAAAAAATACAAATTCTACAGCTAACATCATTTGATCTGATTTCATGATGAAAGGTAATTGATATTAAGAAAGAGTGCATATTTGGTGCGGAAATTTAGATATGAGGTTAGACTCACTTTAAAAATTTTCACAGTATATAAATAAGAGATCTCTATGCACTACTGTAGAGTTACAGCATCAGAGGCCGAACTTTAAGGGACAACATGGACAGAAGCTCAACACAATAAAAAAAAACAACAACCTGAACTGTAACAGAGCAGAATACAGAAAAATAGGTAATCTAGGCCAAAGGCCATCCACCTTGTGATCGTCTTTAGAAGTACATCCGTTAGCTTCAGAGAGTACTTCACCAAAAGTAAGTAAACAAGCCTTGCATCTCTTACTAAAACAATTGTAAACTAGATTTCAAATGTCCTTTACAAATTGAGGAGGGCGTAACCTATTGTTAGCATGCTGGGATTGTGAATACGATAAATCATTGTATGCACCTTGTTGTTACAAAAATGCGCCCTGCACTTTGTTGCCGTGGGTACACAATAAGAATGGGGCTTTCCCTCTAGTCCATCAGTTCAAAATTAAAGATTGGTATACGTAGATAGCCCTTGTGTAGTTTTGAATTATAAAACAAACTAAATCTTCTACAAATCAGGAGTTTCATGAAATATATGTCGGAAAATATACAAACGAATTGAATTTATACAGTAAAAGCTATTGCTGAAAATATGCATATTTACATATAAGTGATTTCAGCTTATCTTCGAAAATTTATTACAGCTTTATGAGTAGAAATTAGCTAGCAGATTTTAGAAATAATGATCTTTTTTTGTTATCGTGTTAAACAAAACGATATCAGCTACAATCTTTTTAATGGACTTTACTATGCAGTTAAAAGTAATGATTATTATTTACAAGGATATTTTACAGCATTTCTGGACGACTTTATTTATGAAGTTGTATTGAAAGTATTCTAATGGGTGCAAACTATTTATTTGAAGCTTTAAATTGTTATTAATTCAGGATCTTTTCCTATTACAGGGATGAAGTTAATTAATATTTTTATCATTTGAAATTCACCGAAAAAAATCTAGTGATATACTAGTTTCCGAAATCATTAGCCTATTATAGAGTTTAACTTAAACCTCAGTACTTACACTAGTACTAGATCTACC
>NW_013667981.1:76627-80989 GCF_000517525.1 Limulus polyphemus | reverse complement strand
AGATAGCCCATTGTGTAGTTTGTGCATAAATTCAAACAAAGTTTACCTGTCAGAAATTTATTACAGCTTTACGCCCAGATTGTAGTTTACTTACCGTATATAGCTCATTCACTGAATTCTGCTGTTACTATGACTAATTCTAAGTTGGCCTACTCACTAGATATAGCAAACCCACTGAATCGTACTGCTATTATGACTAATACTAAGTCTGCCTTCTTACCGGAGCCTCCCAGTGACACAACGGTAAGTTTGTAGGTTAATAACGCTACAAACCGGGTTTAGTTCCTCTTGGTTGGCACACCACAAATAGCCCATTCTGTAGCTTTGTACTTAACAACAACAAACAAACAAACATTTCTTACCGGATATAGCAAACCTACTGAATAGGATTACTATTATGACTAATATATAAGTCGGATACTTACTGGATATGTTGAATCTTACTGCTGAGATAGCTAATACTAAGTTGGCCAACTTGCTGGATATGTTGAATTTGATGAATTCTGCTGCTGAGATGACTAATACTAAGTTGACCAACTTACTGGATGTGTTGAATTTGATGAATTCTGCTGCTGAGCTGACTAATACTAAGTTGACCAACTTACTGGATGTGTTGAATTTGATGAATTCTGCTGCTGAGATGACTAATACTAAGTTGACCAACTTACTGGATATGTTGAATTTGATTAATTCTGCTGCTGAGCTGACTAATACTAAGTTGGCCAACTTACTGGATATGTTGAATTTGATTAATTCTGCTGCTGAGATGACTAATACTAAGTTGGTCTACTTACTGGATATGTTGAATCTTACTGCTACCGTGATTATTACTTATCTGTATACTTACCAGATATGGCAAACCCACTGAATCCCACAGCCACTGTGAGCGCTGTGATAGCTAGTGTAGTGTTTCGAGTATACCCTACGACTAGAAGAAACAATGCTTCCAAGCCAAAGCCTGTAAAAAACAATTATTAGTTAAGCGGGAAATGCAATAGATAGTACATGATTTGCAGGATTGAGTATCTTATATTAAAACAATTTTGATGATGCAAATCATTAAGTCACGTGACAATCCCAGCCGATGTTTTGGTGGAACTGCATGTATCAGAAGTACGTTTTGACATAGATTGGCATTTCGTAGGTAGTGTGATGAGATCAAAATTTGATTTCTTTTTGGGTAGGGTAGTATGTAACAACTTTTCCGTTTTCATACAATCAGATCATAAACATATGTTAGAATCGAGCATATCCTTTATATCTAATTCCATTGGAAAACAAAGGAATATGGGTCAACTGGGAACTCATAACCATTCAGAAAGAGACCTGCAACAAGTCATACCCAAGCCTTGGTAAGCAAAGTGCATCATCTTGTAATAGGTCAGAACCCACGAACACAAAAGTCATTGGCAAATGCTGTCCATGTGTCCCAGGCAACGGAATACAGCATAATCAAGAAGGATCTCCATCTGAAAAAGCAACAGAAGCCAATGTACACAAGCTGTTCATACTTCAAGCAGATGGAGAAGTAAACTGGTGCTCATGCTAGTCCATATGATTACACAACGGTGAAGTCGCTTATGGATTTCCGTGCACTCGGACTGTTGAAACAGGTGATGAGAAATCGCAATCCTCCTACTTGAGATGCATTATCAAAAACAGCAGGGAAGAATGTTGTGCTTTGAACACGAAAGCCTTACGACGGAGCTCTTTTAAAATTAATAGTCGTTTGGCAGTACATGATCGGCAGATTTGGCAAAATGATCTGCAACACAGTGGTAAGACTCCAAAATTGTTTAATGTAACATACCCATCCTTTGTATATTCCCTATCACACTTATAGATAATCAACGCTTTCAGTTTCAAGTTTGTTTTTAAATACACAACAAAATAACATGGCGTTACATGCATGGTACCATGGTGATGTTGGAGCTAAACAATTAAACGTGCATAAACAATGTTTGTGTTTATGCTATTGAAAGAAAAAATTGTCACTGTATGATCCACATTTTACCATACAATTTTATGACAAAATGAATGTTCTATAACTTTAATGGATTTAAGGTAAATATGTTAAAACATGAAAATAATGATTTTTTTTTATTTCTGCTAAGTTTGAAAATGCAACATTTTAGAAAATGAAACAAAATTTTGAAGTAGCAAGTAATAAAGTAATTAAGTTTATTTTGTTACTGTTCTTAATAAGATTCAGGATATTAGACAATAAATAATAACGAAATCAACTTCTAACAACACGTATGAAAAACAAAAATTAAATTTGCTGCGAATTTTTTTTTTCTTCGTCTATAAGAGCTCAGTATAAACAAGCTTTACTATTAGTTCACGTTTGAAGTAATAAAAAAGGTATACATAATTTAGATATATCTGATATAGTTTTATCAAATTTTAGGCAGCTCACGTACCTCCACAGTTAAAAACTTTCCGCACAGAAGTTGTGGTCAAGTATTCTTTTCGGCGAAGATAATCAGCAAGATGACCTCCAATTGGAACTATTATCGTCATCAGTAAGTGAGGAAGAGCTCCTAGTATTCCAGACTAAAAACAACGACAGAGGAGCTTAACTAGATTAAAAAAATTGATAATTTTAAGAACATTTATGGCCAAAAATTGTTGAAGAGGTGGTTCTAGTGAAAAACAAAAACAAACCAGAACAGCCTATCTAGAGCAACAAAACTCATATGGTTACCGGTAGACTAGGAAGTAGTCATAACTTTTCAGGCTAAAAAAGCAAAATAATTTATCTACAGATTAACAAGATTGACAGTTTAAATAATGCTATCGTTACCATTAGTGAAAGAAGTGGTTTTAGTGTTTGAATGTAAAAATCAAAATACAATAGCTTATCTAGATCAAAAAACAAGTAAATCAGTACGGTTATTAGTGGGCTAGATAGTGGTTCTAATATCACAGACTGAAGAACAGAACATTTTATCTAAATTACCAAAGCCGATAGTTTAAGTCTCGTCATCAGTTGATGAGAAAATGGTCTTACTGTTCTAAAATGAAGAACAGAACATTTTATCCAGGTTAACAAAACTGACAAATTAAGCTCATAGGTGCTCACTTATAATGTTTCAGATTAAGATATAAGAATAAATTCTTCAAAGTCCTAATACTGACAAACAGTTTTTACAAGACGTCTGTAATGTCAACACGTGCCTGATCTGGATTGGAATAAACTTTCTCTATATATATTTACTTGGAAAATTAAATGCTACTATTACAGAATCGTACTTTTTATCACCTACTAATTTGGGAGTATCCTGACATTAAAATAGTATATTAAAATAACGGAAATGTTTCTAAGTTTCTTCGAATGGAAAGTGATTTTCTACAAGTTCTATACATATCTATTAGTACTTCGATCTATCCAATAGCTTTTAACGTAATACAGCATAATCTAGGTGTTAAACAAATTACTCACGCACAAGACTAGTCAACTCTGTTTGGTACTGGAGCTTTACAGAATTACTCTATAAGAACGTCAAACCAAAAGCAGCTACTAACCTTGTCTATGTTAAAATGGAGGACCTCCTGAATAACGTTAAAATAAAGATCAAACCAGATCTGGCTACTTACCTTATCTATATTTAAGTGGAAGACCTCCTGAAGGACGTAACAGTAAAGGTCAAACCAGGTGAGCTACTAACCTTGTCTAGGTCAAAGTGGAAGACTTCCTTAAAGTACATTGGCTGAGAGATAAGTAGTAAGTAGAAACTCCAGCTCCTAGCAAAGTTGGCTACTATGATTGCAAATACTGGCATTGAAGTAAATATGGCTTTCCAAGGCGTATTATTCAGCTACGTACGTATAACAAAAACAGGGTTAACAACAAATTCAATAAAAATGTGTGTTTTTTTTAAATGGTGTTAAGGATAAAAGATAATAATTAACACAGTCCACACTGGACCGTTTCCTCCAGTTAGGGTTGGGACAGTTTAGTTCAGCAAAAGTAGAGTAGGGAATTTTTTAAATAAAGGTACTCCAGAATGTTGTTCGCATTCTTGTGTTTAATACTCACTATGTTATATTCATTCTTTACGTGTGTACAATGTTCAGTAAAGTGTACGTATTTTTTACAGGTATAGTGTTCAGTAAGTTGCATGCATTATTTACATCTGTATAACGTTCAGTATGGTATAAACCCTCTTTATGTGTGTACAATGTTCAGTATGATGTAATCATTATTTATGTGTATACAGCGTTCAGTATGTTGAACTCAATCCTTAAGTGTTTAGTGTTCGGTATGTAGTGCTCATTCTTTATCATTTATACTTTTATTTACATTTAATTATCCTATAAAATTACCAATTTAAAGAATATTTTGTAATAAGCATACAC
>NW_013667981.1:44514-75579 GCF_000517525.1 Limulus polyphemus | reverse complement strand
TTTTTTTTTTTTTTTTTTTTAAAGCCAAGTGATGTCTTTAATCAGGGCATTAACAACCTGGTTGTAAGATGGAAAAACATCACTGATAAGAATAGAGACTATTTCATTTAATAAATGCTTTGTTTTGATATATAAGTTGTTCGGTTTTTTCATCTAAAAGAAAGCGACATTAATTTCTTGACGACTTAATAGTAACAAGGATACAAATATAGTAAAAAGGATGCATATATAGTAACAAGGATACACACATATGGTAACAGAGATACAAATATAGTAACAACAAAATGATTTTCTGAGTTACATAGATTTACAATGTTACTAAATGACAACAATTTTAAATTAAAAAGTCTTTATTTTGCATTATTTTTAGTTTATTATATTTACATACGGTCAGCGTATTTTGACCAACAGAATCGCCCAAGCTGTACTCGATGTAAATGACCTCCTCTTGAGTAATTGTCGGATGTTTTGAAGGTTTTTCAAAAGACTGCCACATCCAGAATACGTACCATATCAATCCAAAAACACCTGTTATCATATGAACACATTATTATTAATTATATGAAAAATCATCCAAAAACACCTGTTATTATATTAAAACATCATTATTAATGAAATGAGAAAACTTCCAAAAGCACTTGTTACTGTATGAACACACCATAATTAATGAAATAAGTAAATCTCAGAAAATACATCCTATATTATAAATATATCATTACTAATGAAACGAATAAACACATCATCATTAATACTCAAACTCAAAAAGCCTCCACACTAGACACCACGTAATCATGAAACAAGTACGAAACGCAGCGATAAATATTTTCCATTGTACTGTGTTGTCTCTGTAGTTCAATAACAGAACTATGAAATGCAGCGGTAATAATTCACTTTGTACTATGCTGTCCAACTGGCCCAGGTTTAAAACGCAGCGATAAACATTTTCCATTGTACTGTGTTATCCAATGGCTCTTTGACAAACGTACGAATTACAGCTTTAAACATTTTCATTGAACTGTGTTATCCAAATAGCTTTTTGGTAATTTTATAAAACTCCCAATACTAAGTTAGTCATACAATTAACATTGTGAATGTTTTACGCTGTAAAACAATTCATTTAAGTAGTTCATCTATTTTAATTTAATTTTATTTTTTGGTGTTGCAGGAAGAAAATCGTCGGTTAGCACGGTTTACTTGAACATTTCTTATGCAGTATGCTTTTATTCCAAGCCCTGGAAAAACGTGCCTCATTATTAAAGGATTAATCCATTAATGCATAGTTTGTGTCTTTCTTTGTTTTCCAATTTAAAATATAACAATGGGTTGGTAATATGATATATGATCTTTATTTTTTATCAAAAGCAGTCTTAATTTTATTAGAAAAAATCAAACATTTCTTAGTTAGTAAGACTACAGTATATTTTAATTGAAATGTTACTATTAGTCTTTCATATTTATTAGCCCCTCAAATTCTTGGATGTTTTAGCTTTGTTTCAGGAAGAGCGTTGCACGCTACTTTTACAAGTCAAGTAAACCTAAATGCTACAACTAAAAATTACGAAAAAATGTGAATACCATTCTCTGCACTTAGTTAATAATATAATTTATTCTCAAATAACAATATTTTAGTATATTTTAGTGAGCTTTGTTTCTTATTGGTAGTTCTTTATTAAGGAATTCGAGTCAAATTACTGTTATTTTCAAGTCAAAGTAATATTGACACTTTGTTTGAAAATCTGAAAGCTGTTTCGCTAACAGTTTACACCAACCTCCTCATTGTCTAACACTAATACCGGGTAATTCACGAGAATCCAAAGTGATCATTTGTTTAATTCAAATACTGGACCATTAATCATTTGTTTAATAACAGTTCTGGATCAATCACGAGAATCCAAAATGATAACTTACATAATGCTAAGACGGTCAGTTATGATAATACACCATGATCATTTGCTTAATATTAATAGTAGATAATTCACGAGAACAAGAATCCAACACTAAACAAAAACAATGTCTAAATATCTTACCATAAAAATAAAAACATGCCTGCCATCCTATGTAATCTGTCAGAATTCCTGACAGGGGCATACCAATTACAGCTCCAGCGTAAGAACCTGAAAGTTTACAAACAAAGTTCGTCAACAGATTTATTTTATTTTACCAATGTGCATAAGAATTAGAATACAAATACAAAAATACTTAAAGTTTGCATAATAACCTATATAGACTAACGCGTTGTTTTACTTTGGTAAAATACAACGTTGAAACTGTTAAGTTCTTATTGTCTCCCAAAAAATTATTTATGCAATCTAAAATATTTGATAAATGTGATCCTACTTCCAAATTTTGTTATATCCTGTAGCTAACTATAACCTTCGTTTAGAACGAATGAGTATTTTTTGTTTCGTTAAACTATATAAACACGTGCTTAAACTAGATTTTTGTATGTGTGGTGAACATGAAAGTGTTTTACAACAGTTACCATATGAATTTTGACAGAGAAGTAGGCGGAGGTTGTTACTAGCGCATAACGAAAATCACACTAACTACGCATATCATCTATTTTGGATAGCAAGTATCTTTTTGAAAACGTTTGAAAAACAGTGAAACAGAACTAGAGTAAAATCTCTGTTTTTCAAAATGAGCTCGAATTTGACTCTTCCCCATCTTCCAAATTTATTAATGTTTAACCAGAAGTCAGTTTGAAACCTGTTGTCTCTATTTTCTACTATGTTACTAACTGGCCAGAATTTGGTTCAGAACATGTTGTCGCCATTTCCTACCATCTTATTAGTAAACCAGAATTTAGCTTAAATATATCACGGAAATGCGTTGTCTTCATTTCCCTATTGTCTTATTAATGAGACAGAATTTGGTTCATAACTTGTTGTCGCCATTTCCTACCATATTATTAGTAAACCAGAATTTAGCTTAAAATATATCACGGAAATGCGTTGTCTTCATTTCCCTATTGTCTTATTAATGAGACAGAATATGGTTCAAAACTTGTTTACTTTATTTTCCCATTGCGAAAATAATGAGACAGAACTTAGCTTTATACATATCGTCGTTATCTTGCTATAATGTTAATAGTGAACATGTACTTGTTTTTAGCATGTTGCCCATATTTTCCTATTGTGTCAATAATGAACTGGAGTTCAAGCACGCTATACGATTTTCCAACTGTGTCAGTATTGAGTAAGAATTTGGTTGGATTCATGTTGGGATTTTGTTATTATGTCGATAATAAACCAGAACTTTAGTCGAAATATGCTCAACCAATTTTTTTATTGTTTCGATAATAAGCCAACATATGTTTCGAAACGTGTTTTCTTTATTTTCAAAACATTGCAGTCTACCCAAAATATGTTTTTCCAGTTTGAGGTCTGAGTCTCCAATAAATATAACTAATACAAAACAAACATAAAACTAATACTATTAGTAATGTATTAAGTGTTCAAAAACTGAGTTGACATAGATAACCTTTCAATTTTTAAACAGGAAATATAAAGATGAATTCATTTTTTTAGCTAATATATGAGATCACACAAAATAGTTTTTTTAAACTATTATAATATAATACAAAATTGCTCACAACTTCAAACGTTGTAGTATTAAGATTTTAAAATAGTACTTGCCACAAAATGCCAAAGTTGCCAACCGACTACGCTCTAGAGGCGGTGACCAGTGTCGCCAAATACCGTGGCAGGCTGGATACGTTACCCCCTATAAGTCAGAATTAAATAATTTAAATATAATTTACAATAACCTCATTATTTGAATATTTTATTGTCGATCATTTTTAACCGAGGCATAGCGGCTCATAGAATGTCTCCGAGTTTTTCAAGTACAAACTTTTAGCTCATAGCTCTGCCATCTCTTGACAGGTTTGAGATCTAATTACAGTTTCGGACTCAGGAGGTCAAACCCTTTCGTTTTATGTACTTGACCACGCCCAAGATCTCATAGATTATTTTACTCTAAACCTGCCTAAAAGAATTTCAATTTGAGTGTAGGCTGGTAGAGATCCTGATGAGTAATAAAATCGAATCGGGTATACGCGCGCCCCACGCTTGGTATTGCTGGCGCTCAAAAATATCATTAATAAAGAGGAAGAAAATGTATCATAGATTAATTTACTCTAATCTTGCCTAAAAGAATTTCAAGTACCGCGGCTATTGAGGATTCCCTCTTGTTTGATATAATAATGCGTCAGTCATACTATAATGTTATATCTCAATTTAATAACATTTAATTACTGTTAGGTTAAACATTTTTTTTACTGCCTAGCACAACTAGTTTATTACATAGAGAAAGTAAACAAAAAAACAACTCACGACTGAATGGGATATGACTAAAAGTCTGAAACTAGCAGAGTGGACGTAATGTGTTTAGAATTGTATATAGCGTGACTATTAAGAAAGTTGTTTAACAATAAAAAGCATTTCGCTGTTATTAATTTCCTTGCTGTAATTACTCGTGTAGAATTTCTGATTGATAGAAGTAGTGGTTTCAATGTTTAATCGCCATAAAATAATGTTTAAAGATTTATCCCGAAGTGCGGAGCGCATTTTTTACGGCAACAGGGCACAAACCATAAACCTTCGAATTCAAAGTCCAATCAAGCTAACCTGTAGGCCACACGTGACACATTTCTCCGAAAAACTTTCAGACTTGTAACTTATATGTATGACAAGGCACAGCCATTCTTATTATATATTGTTAAAGACATCTGTCAAAGTTGCAAACAAGTCAATGAAGAGGTTAAATGTCTCACAAAGTGTCGTTAGTAGAATACGGAGTTGATCTTAGAACACCAATAAGTTTGACTGGAGATATAGACATGGTAGACCATTGTCGCAACAACTTCGCCGTTTGACAATATGGACCTGACGCAACTGGAAGGCCTCAGCTTACCAACTGACTCAGAAAAGTGAGAATGACTAGACTGATAACTAGGTATTTTAAATGCCTCTATAACATAAAATACACGCTTCCTGAAGTTGGACTTTATGTCAAACGACAAATGGTTGGGTTCCTCTAATACATCAACAGAAAACAGCCTGTCTTTAATGGCATCAAGAACTCCTGGGTTAATTAAAAATATTGAGAAATGTCTTGTTCGCAAACAAATGACGTTACACAATACAGCCTGATACAAACTGTGTAAACATTTGAAGAGTGACCGTTTTCAGATCCAACCACAATTTCACAGCGGAAACATGCGTATATGAAGATGATGGCATACTGGCTTGGGCAGGTATCAGTTCTGTTGGCCCCACTGGTATTTGTGTGGTATGAAATAACACTATGAGTTTCACACGATATAGGGATGTAGTCTGTCTTAAAACCCACAGTGTTTTTCAATAAACAGGTGGAGTTGTTTAGAACTTTTTTCCAACAGATGCAAATAACAAACATTTTACCTTAATAATCAGTTATACTCTTCTTTCATACAAAACCATTACGGAAACACGAAAGGTACAAGGCTATCTTAAACTCTTATATACTATTTTATGTTCATTACAGAATAAAATTATTTAAGTTTAATATTATTATGTGGCAAGTCTCAGAAACTCGGTTCTTATCAAAATTGATGTTTTCAAGGACCAACTTGTTAACGTAAGTCATCTTTCTAGTAAAGAAAAACATATTTAAGGACTCACCAAGCAGGATATATTCATCTCATAAAAACGATATTCATATATTTATGAAGCTCCAGAAATAAAATGGAATTTTGTGAACCCCTTACAACATTACTTTTTAACAGAATGTTTAAGATGTAGTCAGTAATTTCCTTTATCTTATAACATAAGGTAGGGTGTTGCTACCATGCGTGGGGGCGTTATAATGTGACGGTCAATCCCACTATTTGTTGGTAGAAGAGTAGCTGAAGAGTTGGCGGTGGGTGGTGATAACTAGCTGCCTTCCCTCTAGTCTTACACTGCTAAATTAGGGCCGGCTAGAGCAGATTGCCCTCGTGTAGCTTTGCGCGAAATTCAAAACAAACAAACAAATGCTTAAATATGCGAAATGCTCTCTTTCTTCAGGTATTCTACTGGACAAGCGTTGATCCTATAGCAAATGAACTTTATGCAATAAAACGGAATACCAGGCGTCGTTGCTATAGTAACGATAACGTGTTTCCCGTGACTCTGAATTCACATAGATAAAAGTGGTAGCTCTTGCTAGAATGAAAGGGTTTTTAGGAATTCAGAACGGAAAAGAATCATTGTGAATGCTGCTCACAGAGAGAAACAAACACAGAAGTAAATTATTGACCTCGTTCAAAAGGAGACAAATATTTGCAATAAAAACAGTGAAGAACAAACGAGTTCGCATAGACTCAATTGGCTAATCAATATCTGTAACCAGAAAATTATTGTTAAACTTTCTAAAAAACGGTAATAAGGACAGTTTTAGAACACCTATACGCCTTAAAAACGAACATGCAGCAAACATATATATATATATATCTTTGTCATCCAAAGTATTACAACACAACAGAAAGATATTTGCATTTGTTCGAAACAAAATAACTGCTAACTCTGCTGTCTTCTAAAAATTTTGTTAATCAGTTACTGCTTTAAAACTAGCCAGAATTGAGCAGGAACAGAAAATTTCAGACAGGAGGTAAATCAAAAACCAAAGCTGCAGAACAAGAAAATTGCATAAGTTGAAATATTGTAATCGAAAACATGCATATTAACACACATTATAACCAGATAAAAAACTTCATTTTCTAATTATATCAGTGTCAACCACAGTGAAAACGGAAAATAAACTGCGTACAGCTTTTCGAATATAAAACTTATCAACCAGAACATATTAAACATAAACTGCACCTATCCTTGCTCAAGATATCCACAGTAATCGAATAGAGCCTTATAGTATTTTAGACGAGGATTTTTTTGTTTGTTGTTGTTGTTGTTTTGGTGGTGAGTGGGCGATTCTCTATTTTTACTTATACTCTTTCATCGAGAACGAATGTTTGAAGGTGCTCACTTTCCATGTAAAATTTTATCCCAGGCTACGGACTCTCATTAAAGTATTAATAAGCAACTTAAACCACCCGAAATTCAATAAATCTTCTTTACATGAAAACAAGTGTTTTATAAAGAAAGGTCAGACTTAGAATTGCATTTTTTAATTTTTAGAAGAAACGGTTAGTCACGAGTGAGTATTACCAAAACAGAAACGTTTAGTTATTACTCTTACATCATCTTACGGCAAATTTACCATTACTTTCTATATAGAGGTAACTTACATTGGAGTAAGTGGTATTGCATTACTTTCACAAATACTTCCTTACATATTTAATAAATTAAGCTAAGTTTGGGACTTTAAGAAAATTATTTACTGAAGTTAATTCAGTTATAATGATATGGATGCTTTAGTGAAGACACGAGGCCTATTCAGTTTCTTTAGATATTTATTTAAATTAGCCAACACCAATATTATATCAATCGAGAAATTTGTACCTATAGCACTGGAAGATCATGTGAATAATTCTTGACGTTTCTAGCAAGTCAGATTATGTACAAGACTAAAAGGTATAAATAAAGTGGTCAAATGCATCATATTTCTAGTTTTCGGTTGAAATTCTTAACGTTAATTTCATTTAAAAGGTTTCAGGATTCCTAGAAATAAAATACCTTGGAGACTTATAACGCTAGAATCCGGGGTTGTGTAGCTTTGTGCTTAACTTCAAACAAACAAACAAAATACCTCAACTTTGTTTTAAACTATAAAATCCCGATGAATGATTAGATGCATCTCGAGGTTCATTAAAGTACATGGTTTAAAACATTCTGAATAAATTACCGTTATGATTGGCTAGATGATATATCACGTGAGTAAAAAGAAATTCACTACTTAGTGACGTATCAGAACTACCAAAACGTTTATTAGTAATGTAAGAACTTTGAGATTGAAACAGTTATTGAGATTAATAAGCGATTTCTTAACATTCAAAATAAGGAGAAACGATATTACGAATAGCAGTTTCTAAAAACACTGGCGATTGTTTAACTAACTGGTCTAGAGAGTTTCTCAATTCAGTTCGAAATATTAAACTTTATGTAGCAAGTAGATAACACCGAATTAAGATTAGGGCTTTAATCGGTAAAAACGTTAATCTTTGAAGATGAAATGACAAACACGTCTTGTGTTATCGTTCTAATTATTAGCAGGACTCAAATAATTCATGGTGTCTCCTTACAGTAATCATCATAAATCAATCAACTCTTGTGTTATCCTTACAGTTGTTACTAGGACTCAACTAATCCCTGGTGTTCTCTGACAGGCACTACAGGGAATCAATCAACCCTTGTGTTATACTTAAAGGATTTAACTAATCCATAGTGTTCTCTGACAGGAACCACAAGAAATCAATCAACTATTGTGTTATACATAAAGGATTTAACTAATCTTCGGTGTTTCCTGACAGTTATATCAGGTAACTATTAATCATTCAATCAACCTTTGTGTTATACATAAAGGATTTAACTAATATTCGGTGTTTTCTGACAGTTATATCAGGTAACTATTAATCATTCAATCAACCTTTGTGTTATACATAAAGGATTTAACTAATCCTCGGTGTTTTCTGACAGTTATATCAGGAATTAATCAATCAACCCTTGTGTTATACTTACATCTATTACCAAGAGTTAGTAATCCTCGTTCTTCCTTAACAGTTATCACCAGGAATCAATCAATCATTTTGATATTACCAGGACTCAACTATTATTTGGTGTTCCCTGACAGGTATCAAACAGCTAAACAACTAAACCACGGTTTTCTTTAACAGTTATCACCATGAATCAATCAATTGGCAATTGTGTTATCACTTAAACTCAATCAAACAATTGTATTTACCGACGTACAATTACCTTCAAAACTCAAATTCATCCCATAATAATTATTAGGACTGAGTTGCATTTTGATAATTATTAAGAGGACTAGAAGTAATCAAGTCATGATATATGTTCTGAAATGTATTACTAAACCTTACCTCAACTAATCCTTGGAGTATCCTAACAAATATTACCAATACTGGATGAACTTTCGATGCTCCAGGAACCAGGAGATTAAGAAATGACGATACGGCAATTGCTGTTCCAAACACCCTGTGATAAAGGAACAATAGCATTCAATCAAAAGCACTTTATTTGAACATAAGTAGGAAGTATACAATAACATGTTATTGTAACATGTAACTGCACAAAGACGTTCATTTAGATGTTCCGTAAGAAAACAATGTTTAACAGCGTAATTACTTAATCGTCACAAATATCACAATAATTACAATGGAATTTCAATCACTTAATTATTCGTCTTTCTTTATTTAGTCATTTTTATGAACAAAACATCAACGGGAAAATTCCACGTGCAGTGCCCATAAATAAAGATTTAATTAATGTTCTTTTCTCCCAAATGATTTCGGAAGTTCTAGCAAGACTTACCTGTTTGCAGGATATTTGCCGGCAAGAAACCCTCCTGGGATCTGTGTAACTAGGTAACCCCAGAAGAACGACGAGTCTATGACTCCGATTGTTTCAGGTGACCAATCGAATTCAGGTCCCTACAGTACGCAAGTGATGAGTGGTTTCAGAATCCGCACAAATACAACAATTAGTTGGATAAAAAATGATTACAGAAAGTATTTGTAATTAATAATAGCACTCTTAACTACCACGTGGAGATAGTTGTCTTTGATAACCTTTCTAGTAGCACTCTTAACTACCACGTGGAGATAGTTATCTATGATAACCTTTCTAGCAGCACTCTTAACTACCACGTGGAGATAGTTGTCTTTGATAACCTTTCTAGTAGCACTCTTAACTACCACGTGGAGATAGTTATCTTTGATAACCTTTCTAGCAGCACTCTTAACTACCACGTGGAGATAGTTGTCTTTGATAACCTTTCTAGCAGCACTCTTAACTACCACGTGTTGTCTTTGATAACCTTTCTAGCAGCACTCTTAAATACCAAGTTGAAGATATTGTCTTTGATAACCATTTTTAATAGCACACTGTTAAAATGCTAAGTTGGAGATATTGTCTTTGAATAACCATTTTTAGTAGCACACTGTTAAAACGCCTTTAGGTGAATAAAAGAATTGGCTATTAGAAAGTATAATACTAAGCAAAAGTAAAAAATATTATATAAATTGATATTAAAAAAAAGCAGATTGTAATGCTCATGTTCTCGACAACAAAATATCCCAATTCTAAAGCCTCAATAAGCCAAGGATTTATTTTTTCCTGGTGATGTGATTAAAAGTAATAGCTTAACGAGATCAGGAATAAACATGTCTAACTTCAACCACTAGTATAAACACAAATACTCAAGACTTTTAATTTTGTTCGGAAGCTTGAAATGCTGAATTTGTGAGTCTAAAACTTCAATTTTATACTAAGATATAAAACAACACACTTGTACTTGAAAATATTGTGATCAATAATCCAATGAACCGGTTTTCATATTTTATTGTTCAAATAAGGGATTTTCGTAAAGCGTAGTGTTTTACAGTTCTTTGAAAGTAATAGAGTAACAGAGTACTTGTTTTTTTTAATGGAGCTTTGCACCATAACCAGTTATTACTGTAAGTGAATAAATTAACCGATCTAGTTGTTTAAAGTCTGTCCCAATGTTGGTTTTTTATGTGCTTAAGAGTAACTCAAAAAATAAAATACTCTTTTTCTCAAACAGTTACAATCATCTATTTGTCTCTCGAGATGTTTGTTTGTGTACATGGTTTAACCTGGTAAGTATCAAGAAAGTTAAGAGCTTGATACAGAATTGGGTTGAACGTGGCCTAGAAGCTAGTTTCTCTGACTGTGAATCTGAGGATTCATGGTTCGTGGACCGTGGGTATTTTATCAGGGTGACGGTCATTTCCCACTATTCGATTAGAGTAGCTTAAGCGTTTTCAGTGGGTGTTAGTAAATAGCTGCTTTCCAGCTAGTATATCAGTTTAAAATTAGGGACGGTTTGTGCAAATAGATCTGTTGTAGCTTTGTTCGTATATTCGATACAAACAATCAAACAATTGAGTGCTTAAAACCTTTTGTCTAAAAAGAGCAACCTTTAAGATGCAAATCACTGTCGACAGAATAAACACATGTGTTGTTCTAGAACTTTGGTGACTTCGGAATGTATGTATGTATTTTTGTGTAAAGTTTGTATATTATATATTAACTTACTTCTCCTTTTACACTTTACATGGGATTATATTATGTATGTGGATGTGGAAGCGGTGTTAGTGAGTTGAAAAACACTGACATTTTTATAATGGATAAGGTTATCTAAGGTATAGCTGCAAAGAGAAGAAGCATATTATATAGATAAACTGTATATTTAAAATGAAGTCGAGAAAAACGTGGATCGTGAATAAAACATTACCAGAACATTTGACAATAAGACAGCAGACTATATACTAATTCAATTCACTATTAAAAAAACCTACAATTCTTGTTCGTGTCGTTTGGAGTCAGTGTGGATGTAACTGATGCTGTCAGAACGTGACTCAGAACGTTGTGAACCGCCGGTATATAAGTAACTTTGCGGGGTGAGTCTAGCCAAACTGGGAGTGGGTATGACGTTTTATTAACATATAACACAAGCCAATTATTTTCCTGAAACTTTTCCGTTAAGTGAATTGTTAGTTGAAATATAAACAGATATAACTCTCACGCCACGCTGCATCTGTATTAAAGATTATTGTAAAATCAAAAGACACACCCCCATCGTCCGTCTTAGGGTGTTCAGATGTATGTTTCATGACCATAAAATCCTGCTCTCAGGAATACTCTAAATACGACTGAATATTCTCATTCTCAGGCCAAACTGAGAATGTGAATACGATTCTTACCATTTGCAGAAGAAGCCATAGTCCAGGATCTCAGAAAGGGACCTACCACGATCACAGTTTACAAAATTCAATAGCACACAAAGAATGGTAACAGAAGACAGAGAAGCACATTTAAAATGAAGTTTGAATAATAACGAAATTATACTAAACTTGTATCATTATAAGTTTGGTATTGTTCCGTTACTGTGGATTTAAACTTTATTTTAGACAACTTTACATGATATTATGTATTTACCTACTATCAGAGAAGCACCTTTAACTTAAATTCCACAAAAAATAAATATTTGTTTATGATATCAAAACGTTAACTTTACATCTCAGTCTGTGGTATTCACAAACAAAACTTTAGCCGATTGGTAAGGTAAAATTACAAATTGTCCAATACGGGAATCGAACCCTAAATTCAATGGTTATAAGCCCTCAAGCTAAGCCTCAACGGTTCTTTGTATATTCAATAGTTAATAGTTTCGGAAAAATTTAGCCCTGATAAAATCTAAAGACTGTTGATATTTACCGAAGGAAAAGAAAAACTGCTGGAGCAAAACGCCATCTTCTTTCTCAGTGGTAAAAAAGAAAGAAAACAAACTGGAATTTTGTCAGTAGCATTTTTTTTATAAAAAACTACATAATATATATATATATATATATCAAGTGGATTTATTACATTTCTCCATTTATTTAATAATGAAATATTTTTCATGTTTAGATCTAATTTCGGGATGTTTGGAATATGTTTTATAATTCATAAGTGTGGTTTGGATAGAGGTTTCACTATTTCTTTCAGCTCACCTATGCTAAAACCAACCTAACCAATATGTTTTCGTGAGGTTAATGTGACTAATTTAATGGACTGTTATAAATATGCTGCAAGTGTAAGGTTAAGATAGGATATAAGAAGATACTTTATATGGTAAGCATCTTAAGCCACTCTAAAAAGGCTTGTTTGTGTAGATCTCATATTTTACCATTATACTATGTTAAGTTTCAGTTTTAATAAAAACTACGTTTGAGGCACACAAACCGTAATGGGAGACGTCATACTTCAGTTTATAAGTGAACTCCTGAGCTGATCATCAGTCGCCTCTGTGTAACGGGCTTTGTTTATGTACACCGACATAGTGTAAGGAAAAACTATCATCGTTGATACTAACCGATTTTTATCCGAGACAACTTGTATCATTATTTATAGATTTTATTGTTATATGACACATAGCTACAGTTTTCTAGCATTTCCTGACGTTTCAAATGTCTGTTTTTTAAAATAATTCATATTGATTATTTTTAAGTAATTAATTGGCTAATAATTAGAAATAGAAAATGTGGCAATATAATGTGATACTTGTGTGTAATCTCATCGTTTGTCACAATAAATGTGATCATGGTGTATAATAACACCATTTGTAACACTCACGTCTCATACCCTTGCTTTTACAGTAAAATGTGATACTTGTGTGTGTTCACACCATTTTTTTAGAATAGAGTGTAACACTCGTTGTGCAGTCTATACTTTGAATAAACAAACTACAAAGAGCCTGATTTTATTGCTCATTCAAACATTATTTTGGAATATTCTATTTGCAACATAATATCGCCCAACACCTTTCATTATCTTAAAACCTCCCTCGAGAACAATGCTATGTTACAATGTTATCTAGCTAGTCTTTTTCTAACTCCACCAACATTTTGTTTGTAACCAAGCAACTTTTTAGAACAATGCTATGTTACAATGTTATCTAGCTAGTCTTTTCTAACTCCACCCACACTTCGTTTGTAACCAGGCATCTTTCTAGAACAATGCTATGTTACAATGTTATCTAGCTAGTCTTTTTCTAACTCCACCAACATTTTGTTTGTAACCAAGCAACTTTTTAGAACAATGCTATGTTACAATGTTATCCAGCTAGTCTTTTCTAACTCCACCCACACTTTGTTTGTAACCAGGCATCTTTCTAGAACAATGCTATGTTACAATGTTATCCAGAAAGTCTTTTCTATCTCCACCCACATTTCGTTTGTAACCAAGCATCTTTCTAGAACAATGCTATGGTACAATGTTATCGAGCAAGCGTTTTATAATTACACCCACATTTCATGTGCAACTAAGTGACGTTCTAGAACGATACAACGTTACAATGTTATCCAACAAACATCTCGTCATGTGTATATAACCAAGCAACGATATAACGATAAGAAGCGAAATTCAGCTTAAATAATACTGCGAAAAGACAGGTATGTGCTTTTAAGTATATCTTATTTTTACGTTTCACAATGAATCAATAATTAATTAAACTTTTTCTTGTATCACGGCAGGGCCATTTTTACCTGTAATTGATAACATATTACACCATCACCTTTTGAAACATAAATGACAGCAATAAACGACAAAAAAAATCTCAGTTTTCTCACCACAAGAAAATGTCAAAGATATATAACTGTCATCTGTTCAGTGCTGCTGTTATTCCTGCCCTTTGGCTGCTATAACTGACATTTTATCTTAAGTTACGGTTGGCCGACTCTTAGTGAGTTGACCTCGAGCGTGGCTCGTTCTCCGAGCACGCGACTACTCTAGGGAATTCGCTAGTGGAAATACAGTGTACTACATATAATAAATAAATTTCTGTAATATGACTGCACGAGACTTTTTTGTCTGAAACAGTTACCATCATTCGACCTGCTCTGTTACGGTTTGTTGAAGATGATCAAGGAAAACTCAAAACGTGAGGTTAAATTTCTGATATGTTTAAGAGACAAAAGGCCATAGTTGTTCTAGTAAGAGTATGGTAATCGGCAAAACATTGTCTTAAACTAACTCAGATGAAAAGGTTGATCTCAAAAGACTCAGAAACTCTAGCGCTTTTCATTAGTTGACTATTATTCATCAGTAGTAAAATAGTTCTAAAGTAGTACAGGTTGTTGAAGTTAAACTAACACTCAAAAGCTCGTGAGACATTTTTAGAAACTCTATAAAAATAATATGGATCAGTAAAGTATTTTATCAAGAACTACTAACAACTCACATCTTTATAAGTAGAAATAAGCAGTTTAGAATAGTTATTGCATGGGAACAAATTAAATGAAAAATAATAACATCACAACAGTTCCATTACTCAGAGAGCACATTTCTCCCAATAACTGAGTCAGTTACTTTGAAATTAAATAATTTAATTTTCCTCCTCAATCGTCTAAAAATATATAACTCTTTAGTCTTCACTAAGAGTTTTGTTCCAGTTTTCCGAGAGTAACATCCAAAGTGACGTCACATATGGTTACAATATTAAAATTCATACCTATGTAGACATAACAAAATGGATAATTCGAAGTGCTTAACATTTGATGTCTTGTCTGATAATATAGTAAAGAGGAAATACAACAATCTCAGTTATTTAAAATTTGATGTCTTCTGAGTTAATATAGCAAAGTGAAAATATAATAACTTAAGCTACTTAGAAGCTGGTGTCTTATGTGCTAATATTGTTGTAAAGCTGCTCTTTCGTTGGCGTGTTCTTTTAAATTATCTGATGAAAATAATTTAACATCCAGTCCAAAAACTAACAAATTAACTTATTTTTTCCTTTACTCACTATATTATATCTTGTCTGAACCTCTTGTTTATAAACTACCCTTGAATGTACTAGAAAAGCTGACGTCAAAATAATTTAGAAATTTCTAGATGTTCTAGACCTATCTTATTAAACATTTCAATCTTAACGCCATCATTACAATTCGCAGCTCCCTCTAGTAAACAAACAAATGACAACATTAAAAATATAGCTTACAACAATATAACGAATAGAAAAAAAAAGCTTAAGATGCTTAAAAGTTTTTTTTCCTGTGTTAGTATAACAAAGTGGAAATAGAATTAGAAATCTTTTCACATAGATTAAGCGAACGATTCACATAAACTTGGTAAACGTTGCACGTAGATTTGGTGAACGTATCACATAAACTTGGTAAACGTTGCACGTAGATTTGGTGAACGTATCACATAAACTTGGTAAACGTTGCACGTAGATTTGGTGAACGTATCACAAACCATAGCAGATTCACAACAATAGCACATTATTAGCTTAGTGATTAAAACTTCACATTAAAACCGTTTTATAACAATATCACGTGTACGTGACGAACAACTTGCAGACTTATTGATGGTCTAGTGAAACCTTTTCAATAAAAATAACTTGTAAATTTAGTGATAATCATATTAATCCTTTTCCACTGTATATGCCGAGAAAAGTATCTATACTAAATCCGCTTCTTAACATTACCAAGTGCATTTAGAAAAAAAGTACAATCGGATTAAATCCGGTTTCGTAACAACAACACGTATATTTAGAAAACGTATCATCAGCCCCTTAACTATAACTCTACATTTAGAGAAAGATTAAATCCAATTCTTTAGCAATAGCCCCCCCCCCCCAGTGGCACGGCAGTATGTCTGCGGACTTACAACGCTATAAATCGGGTTTCGATGCTCGTGGTGGGCAGAGCACAGATAGCCCTTTGTGTAGCTTTGTGCTTAACTTCAAACAAACAAACAAACAAATTGTTTACCTCTATGAAAGCCCTCCTAAGTTCAACTGTTTTTGTTATTGTTGTTAATCAGAATCCGGAATACTTCAGAAAATTCTGGAGCTAAGGCTCCATATAACTGAACAAACTGATTATCGTGTGCTTCATGTTAAGATTTAATGTATATACTAAGCTTTATTTTTGCGTATATACATTGCCTTACACTTTGTTTGTTTCTTTAGTTTAGTTTCACAGCGTTAGTGTACCTTTTGTTAGGGATTTTATATTGATTATTCTAGTGTTACCAGTAATACTTACTTCTGCTGTCACGTTGCTGACCATCTGAACAATAGCTACTCCAAGATTACATCGGATACCAAAGCTGATGAGAAACCCGAAAAAGGAAAGCATGGCTATTAAGTATCGTTTGGTCATATTTGGACAGCAAGGACAGTTAGGTTCCAGGTATCGTTTCCAAGAATTCTTCTGCTTCGGGGTTTTTTCACTACCATAAAACTCTTCTTGTAGTTCATCGTGTTTAAGAAAACCCTTTTCGTCTTCTTGCTTCTTAAATTTTCTGGGAACAACAATGAAAGGTGAATCGTCTATTGTTTAATTCTATTATAAATCTTAATTAGACAATTGCCATTCTGAACTATGTTATTAGAAGGTTAACGCACATATATTTATAATGAAATTTGATGTAAATGAACCAGTTATTAAAATATTATCAATTTATTAAAAGATATTCCTTTTGAACTCTTAAGTTTCTGCTGATTCAAAGTCAACACATTTTCCAATGTCCTTAATCATTTTAGTGGCTGCTTCTGCTGTGCTCTAAAGGCTAAAGCTCTGACGTTAACCTCAACTAACACATAACTACAATACTTAGTTTATACAAACAGAAATATTTTACTGTAATCCTACAGTTTGTGTGAGACCTTAACTTTCCTGTAGCAAGAATTCTACTAATATAAGTTTATGACGCCCAAGGCTTAGTGCCAGTCTTTAAAATCATTATATAACAACAGATATATTTCAATATTTTATAATATGCATGAAAATTGTTAGTTTTGGTTGAAATCTCGTTTCAGCCTGACCTAACTAACCATCAAAGTCAAAACGAAATAAGTGGATATAGAGAAAAAATAGACAATTTATTTTACCTACATTTAACATACCTTCTTTCTTAGGTTAAAGGTTTTCAACCATCTTATAGCGCCAATTTGCAACTCTCCCAATTAAAGTAAACACGATTTGTGTATGTGTGTAAAACGTTTTACTGCCACATTTATACAAAAGAACCTTATATAGGCATTGTTTTGGAACTGAATTTGGTTAATATTCAATTTTTATTTAAATAATTGAAATGTTCAAGTTTTTATTACTGTTTTCCACTAACAATGTTTGTACGCCAGAGAGCCTTTTCTGTAACTGACTCAAACTGAAGACAACTTGTATAATATTTAATATGCACGTGACTGTGTGCTTCTAACCTGTATAGTTTCATTTTGGTTAGCTTACACGTTTTATTTGTTTTAGTGGTGGAAAAGTCGTGTTCCATTTCACCTTCTATGGGCTCCCTGGATTTATTTCGTTATGAGGTTTTATTAGAGGTTATTCTCGTGAATGAATGTACACAGTTCTGTAATTAACCGTACAATATAGGCAGGCTTCTTACATTTAGATAACTAAACGTGTAATATAGATAGTCTTCTAACATCGTTTTAACTAACTGTACAATATAACTAAGTTTAAGATTGTGCGCAACTCAATGTAATAACCTTTTATACACTGTAAATGAAACTGACTTAATAACTAGAATAATTTTGCTGCTAATTCATTGTGTGTTCTGTCATGATTAACTGAAACTTTAAAGTATATTACAACATTTATGATACTTGTTCATGTGGCATATATATATATAAAGTAATTGATGTGTACAATAAGCCTTACTCTGAATAGATCTTTCCTGAAACATCGATAGAGGTGTGTATTAAAGATTATCCCATAACTAAATTATGAAGACAACAGATCTCGTCATTAAAATATAGAAATATATAGATGCCATTAAATTGTTATGGTAACCTTGGAAGAAAGAGACACCAATGAAACAACAATGTTATGTCCCCTTCTTGCACAGAAGATTACAAAACATACAAATATTTTCCATGTGTGTTCTAATACTTGGTGTGGCAAAATTAATTTGTAATATTGTGAAACGTTGCACAAGGAAGGAAATTGCTGAAGTAGGTGCCAGTCCAGGTTGTTTTAATCACTGCCTGGAGCAATTGTACGTGGTGGTATACCTTCTTAGAGCGAGGATATATTTACAATTTCTCCTGAGAGCGATTGGCTAAGACGTGTCTTAGGTTGAAGTTCCTTGGTTTTATTTTATTTCGTTTCTAGAGTTGAGACTACAGGTCTAGCTTGAGAAACTAAGTGTATTTTTCTCCTTTTCAGACTAACCCGTTCAAAGTTTGCAATCTCTTGTTTAGTTCATATCGCTTTCAGTGTCAGCTTAAACACAGTTATCCTAAGTTCTGCTGGTTCAATCCACTGGATACAGTTACATCTCGTTGTCATGTTTTACTAGTCTATACGATCACCAAAATCTAATAACAAGTATTAGGAAAAAATGTATCGCCAAATAAAAAAGCTATGTAAGGCTGGCTACTGAACTTGAAAAACGTAACCAAACAAGATGGGGATGAAAGTGGACATATCACTTGATCCGGCTAATGATCGAATAGAAGAATAAGCCGTCTCGACTTTAAACGGAGAATAAAATCCATACATTACTGACTTCCCCACTTTATCTATCGAAAGTTTGGTGTTTGAACAGAATCTCAGCTTTCATCATTATACCTTTCTTTTAGTTAACTTTAAAATACTACTTTTATGACTATTTTACAATAGAATAACATTTTACGATTGGAAATTCTGGTTCTCTTTGTTTTTTCAATGAGGAAGACTGTAATGTAGGGATTTTCTTCTCCATGTAAAGTCGAGACAGCTTAGTCTGCTATGTTATGATTAGCCGGATCAAGTGATATGTCCACTTCCATCCCTATCTTGTTTGGTTCATTTTTTCAACTACTGTAGCCAGCCTTACATGGATTTTTATATTTAGCGATATATTTTTTTCCTAATACTTGCTTTTTTACTTTTTTATAAGATGACATACGTAGGTCACTAGGTTATGGATTGTATTCTAAAGCTTTATAAATTTTGCATAGAATAATAATAAAATAGGTAGTCAAAGATCGTGAAGACTGTTTTGCTCTGTCAACTGATGATAAAATTATAGTTTATGCTAGAACTAGGTAGGTACTAGGCCTGTTAATAAAAGATGATAATGAAAGAAAATAGGAAATCTCGGTTTTAGCTATTCGCTGTTTTTCGACTTTGGGACGCTCTGAATAGCTGAAAAGCGGCCTATACACCGGAGATAAAGCGATTATGCCAGTTAGCTCTTCATATCTATCTTCTGAAGATATATGAGCTTTATTTCAATCTAAGTGCGCCCATCCTATAGCTAGCTATAAACCTAACCTAAATTGTACAATATCAGCACGAATTCATAGTCATACCTCTTTTAAGTTCACCTTCAGTTAGCTAACTAAACAGCTAATTATCAACCAACATAATTTCTCTATTACAAATCTCAGTTTGGTTATATCTAAACTTAGAAGAAAAAAAACACAATAGAAATCTTGCTTTTATCGAATTGCGATGTTATATTCACCTGGTTTCACCAAGACAATCTAAATATTTATTCAAGTGCGCTATTCTCCATAAGAGGTGTTAACTTATCATGAATATCACCATGAATCTCCATAATTGCTGTTAGTTTTTCATCTTTTTTCATGGGGATTCTTTATAGTCGTATTAGTTTTGTCATAATCGCGATTTTTCACAACCTGTGTTAGGTTTTCATCATCAACGTGATTTCTTATAACCAGTATTAGTTTTCATCATCAGAGTGATTCTTGATTGCCGGTATTAGTTCTTAATGTTATCATAATTCTCCAAATCAAATGTTAGTTTCCATTATCACAATCGTGATTCTTTATAAATGTGGTTAGTTCTTCAGCATCAGCATGGTTCTAAATAACCAGTGTTAAATTTTCATAATCATCACGATTCTCCTTAACCAATATTCGTTTCTAATTCTTAACAAGTTAAGTTATAATGAATTAATGCAAGTTTTTAAGTTACTATGCTTAAAACTATCACTTTGTAAAACCTATTACAACATTGGATTTTGTGAGCAGTGACGTCGGGCCATCCGGAAGAATGGGGGGGGGCGTTATAATGTGACTGTCAATCCCACTATACGTTGGTAAAAGAGTAGCCCAAGAGTTGGCGATGGGTGGTGATGACTAGCTGCCCTCCTTCTAGTCTTACACTGCTAAATTAGGGACGGCTAACGCAGATAGCTCTCGTGTAGCTTTGCGCGAAATTAAAAACAAACCAAACATCTACAAAATGCAAAAGTTAATCCCCCTGGATACCCTGGTTATATCTCACTCAAAATGAAATGAGTCGAGCCAGTGTTGAGATTATTCGTGAAGCTGTTATAAGTGACATTATAAAGACAGGTGCCTCTCGTCTACCTAGAAACAGCACCAGACTGCAACAAATAACACATTTTTTTTTTTTTTTGCTGTCGGATATGTCCGAGAAAATGAATAAGTAATCGAACCTTTACTAGTTTTGATAGTGTTCTGTGTGAAGAAAGCTGCGGAAATGTTAAGTCTACTGCAAAATCTTAAAAAATCTGCGTGGCTGAAGATATGATGGCTGTTCTACTATGTCACGTCATCACACGAGACATCAGGCTCATGTGAAAGATTAAGCTTCAAAAGCATATCATTTGCATTGCTTTGCACATTTCTTACATTTAGTGGTTATAGACACATATAGAAGAAACTGAAAATAAAATTATTTGCGACAGTCCATGAATAGTTCTCATTTACTGAAATCGGCACAAAGCGACATAATCTCTTCTAGAACATTCAGCAGCAATAACAACCAAAAGGAAGTGATACACGTTGTTTAAATCAAACAGAAAACTGTACCATAATAACTTTTCAACTGTTGAGAAACGTGCATAATGGTGACTTTGATTGTGAAACTGTTGATAAGGCTTCATTCCTTTTGAAAGTGTTGACGACATTGAAATCTTCTTCTGCTTGGTCACTATAAGTAAACTTTAGAAATTATGTCATGTGGTTTTCAAATACCTTTAAGATGAGGATATGAATACCGTTATAGCAAAATTTCAAGTTCAAGTGTTTGTTTTGAAAGCATGAGAAATGAAACAAAAACTTTTGACAAGCATATTACAAGAGCTGAAAGAAATATAGACAGTGATGATGGTATTTTTTCAAAACCTGGCACTAGAAAGGGGTTACTGTACATTGGTTCCATATTTTAAAATACAAACCATGTTAACTGGCAATGATCGTTATTGAGTCACATTTTTTATGAAATATTGGAATTGAAGCTGAATTTCTCTAAGAATTCGGTTTTCTGAAAACGTGTTTTGTTGATGCTGTTGGTGTCCAATGATTGTTTAGTGCCTTCAAATACAAAGAATATACAAGCTTTGATTTCTTTCCATGTAGACGACGTCAAATGTTAATTTCTGGTTTCTGAATACAAGTTATTTAGTCCATCAGTTGCAGAAGCTGTCCAGCCTCTCAGACTGAAAGGAAATCATCAGATGTTCATGTAAATGGTAAAGGAAGGGTTCGTAAGAGATGTATTAAATTTGATCTCTTCTCTTTACTGCTTGATGCTGCCTGTCAGCCACATCCTTCTTCTCCGCTTTGAAACTTGTTAAGAGCAACCTTCGTAGTAGCGTCTCAGTGACTTAATGATGCTGTCGATTGAGTCACAACGAGTGCAGTCGATTATATTAGATGATATTTATGGTCGTTTCTGGAATCACTTTGTCATGGATGTTTGATGAAAATAGTTGTTCACTTGTCCCTTGTATAATGTTTTCACATATTGTATGGACTGTTGTACGTTACATACGTTGATGTTTGATGAAGATAGTTGTTCACTTGTCCCTTGTATAATGTTTTCACATATTGTATGGACTGCTGTACGTTACATACGTTGATGGTTGATGAAGATAGTTGTTCACTTGTCCCTGTCTCTTGTATAATGTTTTCACCTATTGTATGGACTGCTGTACGTTACATACGTTGATGGTTGATGAAGATAGTTGTTCACTTGTCTCTTGTATAATGTTTTCACATATTGTATGGACTGTTGTACGTTACATACACTATTACTGTACATATTGTTACATGTACTGTACCCATTTTTTTCTGTACTTATACGAGACGATATATTGGACTAAACTATGATGCTTGCTCTTATTGTATGACCTGTCACTTTGTGCGGAAACATGAATGAAAACTAGCAAATGCATATAAATATGTCAGAGTAACAATATCAACATAATATATAAATATTGGTAAATCAATATAAGTAAGAAACATAATATATAAATATTAGTGGATTAATATCAGTAATAAACATTATGAAGATATACTGGTGGATTAGCATCAGTATTAAATATTCTGACACCCCTGTTTATGAGTAAGGCTCTCAAGTAAATTATTTTAAGGGTGTATTCTCACAGTATACATGTTCCCAAGAAGATAGTTCGATTAAAAGACTTCTAATTTTGCCATCAATTATTCCCATAAAATACTTCTCTACTGCACAGGAAAATCGTTTGTGTTAAGAAATAAAGACTAATAGAGGTTTATTTAGAACCCTTTCTCCCAAGTCTATGCGTCATTTCTCTAAACTGCTTATCTACGATCATTTCAGGATGGAATTGTAAAGCAGGTTTCTTATACTACCCATTTCACGTAACTTGATGGAGAAGATGAAAACTGGCCATATGTGGGGAAGCAGTAGATCATTCGTTATCTGTTATTAAGATTTTCCTAGAAAGACTAAAAACACAAACAAACAATAACTCCACACCAACAGCGACTGATAGTATCATCCACTCACACCACTTACAGACCCGAGTAGTAAGAAGTATTACATGAAGATTGGCTGGGTGTGGCCTAGTAGTTAGCTTACCGAGCTGTGAATCCGGAAACTTATGTTCGCTACCATTTACCCCCAAATTACGCTTCGTATTTTGGAGCGTGGGTGTGTTATGAGACTAACGGTTAAATCTCACTATTCAGCCATACAAGAGAAGCCCAAGGGTTGGCGATAGGTGCTGTTGAGTAGCTGCCTTTCCTTTATTAGTTAAAAATTAGGGACGTTGTTTGGTTGAACAGACTAAATTTAATATACTCTTTTTCCATTACTTAACAAAAGAAGATTTTTAATGGGTAACTGAAAATTATTTTAAAATGTTTCAGTTAGTTTAACAGCAAAACAGAATAGATATAATGTATTTAATTAATACGAAAAGTTTTTGTTGTTGTTAATAATTCAGCCTAGAGTTATCCATATTTCTATAGTTACCAGAAATAAAATACTTTATCTGGAATCATTATAACTGGGTACGTAGATTCTAAGAATATATATTATATAAAAAAGCTAACTGTTATTATATCTTTTATCATTCCAGTTGTTAAATCTTTAACCCCATATTAGCAACAAATAACCTCCCTATTACTGACACGCCTAACAACCGCTAAAAGGTGAATCAATCACCAATGTAACCATAGTTGTGTTTAAATAATGAACTAAGAACGGCAGTCTGCATGCTATAATAATCGCTTTTACAGACAGATCTTGAGATGTGTATAATCAATTTTGTCTTATTACTTCTCATGGACAGTAATTTCATACCAGTGCTTGTGCTAATTCTACTTTGTTAAAATAAGTTTCAGAATCACGCGTTTTCTTATCAAACTCAAAATTATTTGTTAGACTTTCTACTATTTAAGATATAATAAAAGCCGTTCCTTCTCGACCAGTTTCTCTTTTGGAATTCTCAATTTGAATGACACGTTATGCGACAGATGGGAAAATGATCAATTCATAGACTCTAAGGTTCAGACACAGCCTGCCCCCCAGTGGCACAGCGGTATGTCTGCGGACTTACAACTCTAGAAACCGGGTTTTGATACCCGTGGTGGGCAGAACACGGATAGCCCATTGTGTAGCTTGGTGCTTAATTTCAAAACTAACAAACAATCAGATACAGCCATCACTGCTAAACAGAGGGAGAGGAACCTCTTAACAGCGTCCTGTGCCTATGCGGTTATTCTTAATCAAATAGATGAGTTGCCGTCACAGTTGTAGTGCCCTCAGCTAAAGTGCAGAACGCATTCATCGGCGTATCGCGGCTCGACTCCGGGATCTTCCCGATCTGCAGCTCGGTACGCTAATCACTGGACTCTCTTGGTCTATTACCCAAAGACTGAAGAAAATTGTTGTTACAAAGCAACTAACTGTCAGTTAGAAAACTGGTTTGAATTTAAAGATAATAATATTTATTACATTTCCAATTTGTGTCACCACTTTGAAAAAATAAATGAAACCTTAAATTTTCACGATATGTGAATATATTGTAATCGTAATCCGTACAACCGTGGAAAACAAACTTTATACTGCAATATAACTAATTTTTTTGGTTTGAGAATTAAATCGTTCGGTGTTTTTTTTCCTGCTTTATTTTATATGTTATTCACTACGACTGAATTTTATTTTGTAATTATTATTTCCTAACTTACGTTCAGATGGTTGGATTAAAAACAACGTTCCACAGAAACACCCAAATTCTTAACGAATAACTGGTATCTATAAATTGCGCATGCGCAGTTGTGAGAACTTCAGGTATTTTTTTGTCTTTTTATTGAATATTCTTCCTTCTGACATTCTGTAGAATAAACGTGAATGTCCAATATAATGTCATTTATTTATAGGCTAATGAACTGAAGTGTTTTAATAAGCCTAACGAGTAGGGTTAATCGTTGAAAACGTACATCTGAATCTGTGGTTACATTCCTTCGTTACATCCATAATATGGTCACGTATACAAACAGTAAGTTATAAAGATATTTTCTTTAATTGAATATTTCAGAAAAGGTTGATAAATATGTTTTGCGTAAAAATTTACTTTATATTACTAAAAGTAATAGTGTTAGAAGTACACACGTAAACATAATGTACATTATATATCACTAATAACAGCTCAGCAATAGTTTATAGGTTGTTTAGGGGTTCTTTTTTCCGTATTAGAATACATAAAGTTATGGTTAGGCTTGGACAGCCAAAATTTTGCTGGCCCACTTGCAAGAAAAAAAAGCAAAAAAAAAACGATTTCCATATATTTTGTCTGGATCTAATGTATATAGAAACCTATTTATATATTATCTTGTAAAACTTCCATGAGTTGAACACATCCTCTGGTGGCTCAGCGGTAAGTCTTAGGGCTCATAAGGCTAAAGACTGGATTTCGATACCCCTGGTGGGTAGAGCACAAACTTCCCATTGTGTAATTTTGTGCTTAACAACAAAATATGTTTTACAATTATTCTCTAATTTTTTTTCGACCAGTTGTTTAAAAGAGTACCATACTCGGAAATGTTGTTTCATTAAATGAATTCATAAAACAAATCAAGTTAGTTCACAGTGGGTTTGTTGCCTTGTAATAAGAAAGGTGGGACCTTGCTTATGACTGTCATATTAGTACTGATTGCTGGGTACTAGAAGCTTCTAAATCCAGCAATTACACAATCAAAGATACACTAAAGCATTTATACCCATATCACGAAACATATTTATGCAACCTTTGCAACTTGACTTGCTAGTAGTTACACCGTCCAGTTGCGAATTCGACGGTTCCTAGTTCACATCCACTGAAGAAAAAATATATGGGACTTCGCACTTGGAGACTGTGTATGTGTTATACCAGTGATAATCAATCGCTCCCACTATTCCAATCAGAGTAGCCTAGAGTTGGCGTGGGTGCTGTTGACTAGCCTCCTTCTAGTCAGTCAGTTTAAAATCAGGGACGGCTGACGTAAAGAAGAAGAAGAATGGTTTCTAAATCTACAGACAGTCAATACAATATGGTTGTATATTATCTGATTTACTACAAGCGTGTCTTACGAATTTTAAGATTGGATTGGGATTTGGAAGTGACGCTTGTGTCCAGGATTATCACTCACGTTTCCAGGTTGTTATTGGATTTAACAGCGAGCATATAAACAAAGGGCAAAGTTATTACAAGATTGCAACACGAAAAGAAAGCAACGGAGGGGTTGTCAATTGGATTTCTGAATCAATATTCTCGAATATTCTATATTCATAGTAAATGTTTTTGGATAATCTTCTTAAGATAAATCCATCTTTCAAAGCATCTAACGCAGACGCCAGTATTTACGTCAGGAATTGCGACAGTAATACAAATTGATATTTATAACAATAGCTTTCACTTAATTCAATTTGCTTCAGAAAAAGGTAGCTACGTATGTCTGCATATATGTGATTTTGACATCCAAGCCTTTCCCAAAATAAAAGGATATATATATACACACACACACACACACATGCATACACACATATTTTACGTATCGCTTTGTGTTGTTCACTATATCATTGTCGTTTCACGATAAAACTTTTATTAAGTTAGCCTAAACTCAACGGTGGAGGAAGCAATTTGGGATTGGTCAGGCAACTCAGATTAGTGTGCAAAGCATACCAGTGCTAAGGGAGGAGGTCTGGGAGCATGCTCCCCAAGAATATTTTGAAAAATGGGTGCTCTGAGATTGAATTTTGTGCTAATTGTACTATAATTTATTGAAAGTATTGATCATTTGCAAGCACTTCTCTATGATTCACAAAAAATAGGTGCACACTGGCACTTATACTCACCATAGCTATAAGCAAGCACAAGCATGTGCAGTTGCAGATTACGTATGTAATTTATTACGCATTGTTATACTGATTTATACATACTATTACATTACTATAAGTCTATCTATTTACCTAGAAACAAATTTTGAAGTGCAAGTAAAAAGACATATAGTTACTGTTCAAGTTTAAGTATAAAAAGACCTATAGTTACTGTGCATGTTTAAGTATAAAAAGACCTATAGTTACTGTGAAAGTTTAAGTACAAAAAGACATATAGTTACTGTGAAAGCTAAAGTATAAAAAGACCTATAGTTACTGTGAAAGTTTAAGTACAAAAAGACCTATAGTTATTGTGCAAGTTTAAAGTACAAAAAGACCTATAGTTACTGTGAAGTTTAAGTACAAAAAGACATATAGTTACTGTGAAAGCTTAAGTATAAAAAGACCTATAGTTACTGTGAAAGTTTAAGTACAAAAAGACATATAGTTACTGTGAAAGCTTAAGTATAAAAAGACCTATAGTTACTGTGAAAGTTTAATTATAAAAAGACCTGTAGTTACTGTAAAAGCTTAAGTATAAAAAGACCTATAGTTACTGTGAAAGTTTAATTATAAAAAGACATATAGTTAGTGTGAAGAAATGTTGGTCCGGCTGCTGCCCGGTCTGTCGTACCTGCTTCGGCGCACACGAAACTCTAAGTATCCCTGAATAGCTTGTAATCATAAGAAAATTGTTAGTTCTTTTCCCTCTGTGTGCAACCCGGTGACAGATTAGAAATGAGCTGGACATTTTCCAATCAGCATTTCTTGATTACATTAGAAAGTTATCCACCTCTTTCAGTTTTGAAAATAAAATTTTAAGGTTTAAGATTTAATGTCGAGTTTTGAATTATTTGTTTCATTAGAGTAAAAGTTCGCAAATTTATAAATCAGTTCGAATGAAAAAAATACAATTCTATTGTTTAGCCTCAGCCTCTTACTTTGTTTATTGGAACAATATGATCTACGTGTTAGCCTCAATCTACTCCTGTACACGTGTAACAGAAAAATATAATTATAAGGTTTAGTCTTAGTCTATTCCTGTTCATAAGTAGAACAATATAATTCTACGGTTCAGTCTCAGTCATTCCTGTATAATGCAGATAACCCTCGAGTAGAATTGCGTGAAATTCAACAAACAACAACATTCCTGTACATACGAAGAAAGACTACAGATGAAACAATTATAAATCTTTCAAACTAATTAATCGTTTACCTGTTTCTGTGGCAAATTGCTACTTATCTCTAGAATTTATAACAGGATTTTACCGAAATCCTATTATGGGATTAATTTATTATGTCCCCAAGCAACAAGATTAAAACCCCCGTCTTACTCCCACTGCAATTTTAAAACTTTTCCGTTTTAACCATCCAACAAGTTAAGAATGTTATATTGTTTTTAATTTATGTTCTATTTTTGCTTTTAGAAAAAAAAAACGGTTACAGTTATATAGATTTTGAACAAAGCATGTTATTACTTACTGAGAACCGAACTTCCTGTTAGTGGATTTTGTATTTTTATTTATAAATTCACTCAAAAGATGTTTTACTCTTATTAAGATCCAAAGAACAAACACCTTTTAGCCCTTAGTATATTATATTAGTTAGTCAACATCATCATAAAATAAAAACCAGAACATTTTCTACAAATGTCACTACATAGAAAGGGCTTTTGGAGATGAGTGCGTTAAAGAGATTTTTTTATTCGGGTTCTTCTGATATTCTGTAGCATCAAATCTATATTCAGCGTTATTATGCATAAAATAATCTTAAAAATATTTTGTTATCGAAATATTGCTGTGTACTTATAAACAGGAGGTTAACACTGTACGTTGCGTACTGATAATCAAGAAGTTAACACCGAACCTACGTACTTACCCAATAAGGTCAGATGTAGGAATTTTCTTCACAGCTTTAATTGTAGGCATCTCGTAGGACTCTGGTAGTCTTCTGAAAAACAAACACAAAAATCTTGTCTTGTGGATTAAATATTAATAAACAGGTAGATTGATAAATATATAACAGATGGTTAAATAATATTATATAAAATTACCAAAAAGATAGGCATATAGTTAACCTCATAAAGATGTTGAGAAATATACCTAGATAGTTAGATAGATATTAACAGGTCAATACTAAATAAGAATATATATATATCTGTTTACAAAATATTTCTAACAGCTATTTTGGAAGTGTGTTGCCAAATGTCTAGATGTGAACATCAAAGACAGATCCAGATGCTTCTTGATCTAAAATGTAAATTTACGTTATTTGTAACTGGCTTACACGTATAGGTATCCGCTAATACCTCGGAGAAATATGATTGCCGAGAAAACGTGTTATTTCACCATGGTAATGGTATTAGCCTCAGTTAGGTGGAAATAATCCCTACTCTGGAAGCAACTTTTTGAAGGTTTTCCTTAATACATTTTCATAACTTTTTTAAATGGATTTCTATTACAATGTCTTATATCAATGGAGCCGGTGGATGTTATGCATATATATTGTCTTATGACTTGTTTTATATTGTCCCCATGAAATAGTTTTTAAACTTTTATAATGCGCACAATGAGTCATCTAATAAAATAAGCAAGTAAGTTTGAGAGTTACAAACGTAACTATATTTGCTGCTAAATGCAGTAGCTTTCTGAATATCTCTTCTGTGGGAGAGAGTTCAAAGTTCAGTTAAACAATACTTGTTTATTCTCTGACCAAATATGTGGGAAACAGACTGTAAAGTTCGAAGGTATAGTTACACAATCTTATATATGTATATAAGTCATGATTACTTCTCGCTAAGTTAGCAGAAAAATAGGCTTGCTCATATTGCTCAAGTAAAACATAGAGGATAAAGTAACAATCTCTTTTATTAACTGAAGAGCGGGCTAACTCACGAAAACGGTATCTTGATGAAACAACATAATCAGAATATAGTTATTACTTATACATAAAAAAATCCACCAGACTTTTGGCTATATTATTCTGATATTTTAACAGCGTCTCATAGGGAGCAACGTAATATGTTAAAATTTAATTGTCGCGGAAAATTACAAATACTTGTATGTTTCGGATATTCGCGGCAAAGCTACACAAAGGTTTTCTGCGCTAACTACCCTAGTTTTGAACCGATACACTAGAGAGAAAAGACAGCTACTCAACAGCATACATCGACCATTTTTGGGTAACTCTATCGAATAGTGGGGCTTGACTGGCACTCTTACAATGTAATCTCGGCTCCTTAAGTGCGGAGCACGATTTTTTTGGGCTACTCGGACCCATGTGAATTATGCTACCCACTAGTACACAGCCAGCGTTATATAAAAACTGTTTATAAATAAGTGATTTTTTTTCTTTTACATTTCGATGAATACGTCCATGTGACATTTTATAAACTATTATCAAGAAAGTTATCAGTGTATTTACTGCTGTATATAACTGACATTTCTTACCCGTACATGATAAGGTTTCTTTCTTTAAGGAAACTCAGCCGTTTACGGTACTTAGGTACAAAATAAGCACTAAGACAAGAGCGCATAGCGTGTCTTGTGACTTCATGATTAACAGTTTTCATTTACAGATATTTCAGTCAATATAATCCCCCGGTGGGACAGCGGTATGTCTACGGATTTACAACGCTAAAAACTGGGATTTGATTCCCCGCGGTAGACGCAGCAGATAATTCAATGTGGCTGTACTCTAAAATAAACAAACATGTGTTATATTTCAAAATATTAAACTTTTGAAAGAAAATAAGTAAAAGAGCTAGCTAGAGAACT
>NW_013667981.1:38260-43704 GCF_000517525.1 Limulus polyphemus | reverse complement strand
TTTGTACATATTACTTTGTAACTAAACATTTTATGTATTTTTACCTGCCCTTAGTGATTAGTGGAATAATGTGAGTTGGTGCCTCATTACCGTGTCTTTGTACATATTACTTTGTAACTAAACATTTTATGTATTTTTACCTGCCCTTAGTAATTAGTGGAATATTGTGAGTTGGTGCTCCATTACTGTGTCTTTGTACATATTACTTTGTAACTAAACAGTTTATGTATTTTACCTGCCCTTAGTGATTAGTGGAATATTGTGAGTTGGTGCCCCATTACTGTGTCTTTGTACATATTACTTTGTAACTAAACATTGTATGTATTTTACCTGCCCTTAGTGATTAGTGGAATATTGTGAGTTGGTGCCTCATTACTGTGTCTTTGTACATATTACTTTGTAACTAAACATTTTATGTATTTTACCTGCCCTTAGTGATTAGTGGAATATTTTGAGTTGGTGCCCCATTACTGTGTCTTTGTACATATTACTTTGTAACTAAACAGTTTATGTATTTTACCTGCCCTTAGTGATTAGTGGAATATTGTGAGTTGGTGTTCCACTAATTACTAAGGGCAGGTAAAATACATAAAATGTTTAGTTACAAAGTAATATGTACAAAGACACAGTAATGAGGTATTGTGAGTTGGTGCCCCATTACTGTGTCTTTGTACATATTACTTTGTAACTAAACATTTTATGTATTTTACCTGCCCTTAGTGATTAGTGGAATATTTTGAGTTGGTGCCCCATTACTGTGTCTTTGTACATATTACTTTGTAACTAAACAGTTTATGTATTTTACCTGCCCTTATTGATTAGTGGAATATTGTGAGTTGGTGTCTCATTACTGTGTCTTTGTACATATTACTTTGTAACTAAACATTTTATGTATTTTACCTGCTCTTAGTAATTAGTGGAATATTTTGAGTTGGTGCCCCATTACTGTGTCTTTGTACATATTACTTTGTAACTAATCATTTTATGTATTTTACCTGCCCTTAGTGATTAGTGGAATATTGTGAGTTGGTGCTCCATTACTGTGTCTTTGTACATATTACTTTGTAACTAAACAGTTTATGTATTTTACCTGCCCTTAGTGATTAGTGGAATATTGTGAGTTGGTGCCTCATTACCGTGTCTTTGTACATATTACTTTGTAACTAAATATATAATTACTTAGGAATACGTAACACAGCTTCCAGTTTTACAAATGATTTTTAAAAAAAATTAGCAATTCTCTTGCAAGGCTTGTGGTTAATACAGCGCGTAAACTCAGAACAAATTCTCCTTTCCAAGGAGTATATACAGTATATATATGGATAAAATAAAACACAGGTTAGCCATGTATTCTTGATCCATGGATGCGGATAACCTAGCAATAATTGGCTGCCATAGCAACGATTTGGCTTTATCATGAGAGTTAAACAACGAAATTCGTGAAAATTTTTTAGAAAAGTATAAATATCTGTCATGTTTTTTTCACTGCGCATAAAAACCCTCAAAAAGCAAACACGCTTTGTTTAAAATATAAGGAAAGACATTTTTAATGATGTCAAGTTTAATTAAATTTATTGATGAACTTGGTTAATAATTCTTTATGTATCTTATGTGCGAATCATCACTCAGATTATAATTTTTCTTTCAATTTTTGAATTTCGGGTGTGACTGTTTTTCAGTTTATTTGCTGGTCCTATGGTATAAATTTAGTGCTTGCGTGTTGATCGTGAATTTCAATTGTTGTAATTTTTATATACTCTGAAAACATACGTTATAGAAATATTCTTATTAATAGTTGTTTTAAATATTTCTCTTGGTTTACTGAACAACTTATTGCTTATTCATAACGTTATTTGGGACCGTTTCATATTTAACAGCAACATTGACACAATTTTCGTTGTGCCCCAAGCGGATTTTCTAGCGAACAACAATAACAACTATTGTTGTTAAAAAGTAGAAGTCAAACATTACCGATGAATGCTTTTTCTCTAAACTAATAATCCGTAATGTTCTACCTAAACCAACTGAAGACTTTGATAATATAAATATATATAAATCGTTTGCATAGTTTAGCAAAGGTTATTATGTGTACTGTTTTTGGTTCGAAAATGTTTCTTGTTAGAATGTTTCTCATCAAATGCAAGTTAGGCCTAAAAATAAAGAAATGTGCAATATAGACCGACATATATATATTGTAAATACTTCAGAAAGTAAAAGTCGAAAATGATATAAGTAGAAATTTAATCAGAAGTATCAGAGTAATAGTGAAGCTGCCAAAACAAAAAAAGTTAGCTCTTTAAGTTTCTTTTGTCTCAATGGGTCTTCTATTCCAGATAATTGGGGTTGCCGTGGGAAACCCCTACAAGGGAGGAATTAGGCAACATTGTAAAATTAATATATATTAGTGGACCCTAACGTACTCGACTAATATTTTTACTCAACTAAGTGGAGAGTTTGAGGGATAATTGAAAAATTGAAAAATATTTGCAGAGTAAAATAAAAGTCCTTTCAAATATGTAAAAAATGACCTTTCAAATGTGTGGCTTGCTTTAGTAAAATAATCTTCAAAAAACTACATTATGAACTTTTATATTGTTTTGTTACAACGTTTCAAGAATTTCATCGTTATTTGGTTTTACTATCTTAACAGCGACAATACAAGCCTATTTCTGAAAAAAACAACAACATGTAGAACAGAACAAATAAAGGTATATTATACAAATATGATATAATAAACCTGTCAATAAAACGATTTAACAACTGGTGTTATTAACAAGCTCTCCTAAGGAGACAAAATGGGGTAATAACAATAAAGATTTTGTTACAGAATGTAAAGTATGACAATATTTGAAATTCAAATGTTATGAACGGTAAGAAACACTTAACTGGTTGTGTTTGAATAATATTATATAAAATAAAATCTATGACTAATCATCAACAGTCTAACTGAATATTTAGAAACGAGAAATATTTTCCTAAACACAAAAATATTTTAACTGCAGATTTTTAAACACTATATTTTATCTCTAGCAAATCATAGTCTCAGTCGTTGAAACGTCAGTTTAATTTTCTTTTGTAACTATAGAGGGACAACAAGGGTTTTTACTTCCTTACTGCCAAGAAAGGAAGGACGACAACATCTTTTAATTCTTTAGCGATTTAGATTAAAATTTTCCTTTACTTGATGCAATAGCAGATGTACTTGTTTTTAAAAAACAATTTTGATTGCTATTAATCGTGATGGGTCAGCAATAAGTTTAGGAACTTACTATGTTAAGATAATACACCATTGTATAGCTTTGTGCTAAAACAACAACAACAGGGTACAAAAATAACGATTTAAGTATCATCTAACCTCGACAATTGTTAGGGTGTGAACTCCTCTTCAAGCTGGGGAAGCATGATTATGATTAATTATAATTGTCATTTAGCATTAAGTCTAATATGTTCTTAAGCACTACATTCTTGTTTTTACTGTATCCCAGCCGCCTGAAGAGCTCTGGATTGGGCGAAACGCGTCGTCGGCAATGGATATGACGAACACAGTTTGGTTGGAATACTATTATTATACACTCTTCTAATCCCTGAAAATCCCGAAGAGACTAGATACAGAATAGAATACTTAAAAACATATTAGGCCTAATGCTAATGTTTTATAACACGTATGGTTAATTATAATTATTTACCTGTTAAACAATACACAAACAAAATGATAATGATTGATATAATAAATATCTTCTACATATCTTTATTAATAAAGCGAAATGAAACGCCTGCAATCTCATAACGTTTTAAATGATAGTCATTAGGGTTAAATTAACCAGCCGTTTCTTAATTTTGAAGGGATAGACTAGGGGGAAGTCTGCTAGTTAACATCATACATCGATAACTCTTCGAATATCATTAGACTGTGTAATTTAACCCCATAGTGCATATCGCGAATGTTTTGGTGGTAACGGGACCTCAATTATGAAACTTTAGTTCAACAGCCCAGCTTGATACCTTCTGGACCACGCCTGGCCCGTATCTGTGGAACTGATGACAGTAACCCAATACTCTTTTAGTTCTCTGTAAGAAAGGACCACTATGTTTTTAAACTCTCAAATGATCTCAGTTCTGTTTGCTACAATTACGATTTTTAAAAATTTCTTATTTTTCAACTTATGGAAAAATCACTTTATTTTGACTTAAATAAATGTTTTTGATTAATAGGGTATAAAACCCATTTGTCGTCTGTAGAAATGAATAAAATTAGCTGAAATAGATGGAGATATACACAATACTAATTTCAACTTAACGATCAGAGGAAAGCTTTGGATTAGTCTTGTGCATCAGATTTCTGAAACTTTCTTCAGTAATAACTCCTAGCTCTACTCGTTGGAAGCGTATCCTAGTCACTAAACAACATTTTTTTTATCACTGTATCGATGTTCACTAGACAGATTCGAATGTTAAGGTTATTTTAGTGTTGAAAGTGATTTTTACCCTAATATGTTGATGAATACAAAAAAATACAGCTAAGTTGACAGTTAAGTTGCATGATAGCATCAGTAACAGTTCTTTCCATTAGATGAAATTAAACCGTTTCAACACTAAAACTTGCATGTTTATTTAGACTCTGATTGGGTAACCAAATTGTAAGACATTGAACTTTAAGCAAAGTTTCTCCGTTGGAGTGATGCAAAATCTAAATGGTTACTAAGAAGAAGTCTGGTATTCATAATGTCGTGGAAAACATCAATACATTAGTTCAACTACAACGAAGGAGGTTCTGTCAAAATGTTTTATTAGCTGAAAAATCATCCGATTTGTAAAATGTTTACACTTTTAAGTAGCACAGCATTAAAGATCAAACAGGCCAGTGCTTACAGTCTATAAAGCAAGTTTATATAAGGAAACAAGGACGACAGTGATTACTCTATAATGAAAGAAAAACAACAGTGTTTCGACTTTAAAACGCGGGTATAGATAAATTAAAACGTCAATATTTAATGTACTTATAAAGAAAGAAATAAGTCAATGTTTACAGTCTATAATGTAAGTATAAGGAAAGAAACACATCAGTGATTATAGTTTGTAGTGCACGAATGACAAGCAAACAAGCTACCGTGTAGAGTCTATAATGGAGGTATAAGAAAAGAAAAACGTATTATTTATTTTATGCCTCTAAAGCAGATATAATGGAATAAATACGGTCATGAAGAGTTCTTGAGTTTCTAAAGTAGAAATGACGGATGAAACACAACAATACTTCGTATCTCTAAAGCAGATAGAAGGGAAAAACATGACGATGTTTAGAGTGTATAAATATTAGGTCGTCAAGAAATTAATGTCGCGTTTTGGAACACTTTCATTAATCACCCCCCCCCCAAAAAAAAAAACGTACATCATATATAATAGTCAAACGAACCGCCTAAACGTCACGTTAGTTTAGCCTATATAAG
>NW_013667981.1:21355-37833 GCF_000517525.1 Limulus polyphemus | reverse complement strand
AAACAATATGTAAACATCTAAAAAATATGGCAAAACTCCATAAAGAAGGTGTTTGGGTGCCTCGCGAACTCTCCAATGATCATCGTTTCTAACGTGTTAACGTTGCTTCGTCTCTTCTGGCGCGTGAACCATTTTTGGACAAAATTGTCACAGGTGATAAAAAATGGATCCTCTATGCGAATATTAAACACCAAAAACAATGGCTCAGTCCTAGACAAAAACCACTTCCGACCCCAAAATTTGGACTCCATCCGCAGAAAGTGATATTTTGCATTTGGTGGGACATCAAAGGAGTAATTCATTTCGAACTCTCAATGCAGATATCTATAGTCAGTAACTGGAACATTTAAATTAAGCCCTTCATCAGAAACGCCCTTCACTCGTCAATCTCCACGCCAATACACGTCCACATGTGGCACGTTTGACGCAGCACAAGATTATGGAGTTGGATTGGGAAGTTCTCCCACACCCACCGTATTCTCCAAATATGGCACCATCAGATTGCCATCTTTTTCGTTCGCTGCAACACCATCTTAATTGTAAAACGTATGCAAATGTGGAAGGTATTAAAGAGGACATCGGCATGTTTTTTGCTTCAAAGCCAAGTGATTTCTTTAATCATGGCATTAACAACCTGATTGTAAGTCTGAAAAGCATCATTGATAAGGATGGAGACTATTTCATTTAATAACTGTTTTGTTTTGATATATAAGTTGTTCGGGTTTTTTCATCTACAGAAAACTGACATTAATTTCTTGACGACCTAATAAAGTACTTTAAATCCCAACAATATCAGCAACTTGATAAGTAGAACAACAACTTTATTTTAAAGTATAAACATTCAAGTAAGTTGGGACAATTTTATGTTAGTTTAGCTTAAACAAAATTAACCCAACTTGAATTATGTTTGTTTTGACAATGCCTTTAGCTTTTAGACAAACAAAAAAATACTTCCAGAAGAGTTCTACTGTCATAATCAGATTATTATTAATGTAGTTTATTTTAAATAGCTTTCTTATGCTAAATTATGCTAATTATGTTAAATATCTGATATTTTAATCATGAGCATTGGCGTGACTGCAGCAAACATATCCTTTTAGTTAACGTAAACATTGGAACCAAATAATTAATCACGGTTCTTTAAAACCGAACCGAAACTCGGTTAGAAATATAATTCTTATAGCAAATATGTACGAAAATTAAGAATCAAAGAGTTTTGTGAAAGTTAAGATCCCCATTTATTGCACATTTCACGGAAACTAAAATCACCGTGAAATCATTCATGCCATAGCGTAGGAGAAAATGTTCTTCACAACGACATTTACTATACATCAACGGAGGAGTGATCCTCATGACGACACTTACCATATACCAACGGAAGAATGATCTTCACGACGACACTTACTATATACCAATGGAAGAGTGATCCTCATGACGACACTTACTATACACCAACGGAGGAGTGATCCTCATGACGACACTTACTATATACCAACGGAAGAATAATCTTCACGACGACACTTACTATATACCAATGGAGGAGTGATCCTCATGACGACACTTACTATACACCAACGGAGGAGTGATCCTCACGATGACAATTATTATATTCCAACGGAAGAGTGATTGTCATAACTATACGTATTATATAGTATCAGAGAAAGCAATCTTCTTTACGACACTTTGATATAATTGATCACCAATGCTTATGAAATGATATGTGAAGATCAAAAGATCGTTTGTGGTGTAGCATCGATAAAGGAGCTAAGCAACAATTAAAATATAATATAAGACATGATATTAGTTGTCATGACAACATTTATAAGAGTAAACATTTAAGTGACCCCATACCATTCAATTAACAACTGAACAGTTAGTTAGTTGTTATGACAGTATTTATGATCTGCTGTAAGGTGAAATTGCCAAAACGACAATTACAGTGCAGAAAACGTTATCGATGAAATAACTGAATTAGTTGTTGTCTGACAACATCTAAAATTCAACATGTGGCACACCAAACAAGCCAAACCAGCCATCATCAGGAGAACTATTAATTACATGTATTTTTACACATACGTGAGTATACTCCAGCCTCACTGCATATCTTGGAAACTGAAACCTCTGATTGTTCCTTTACACGAACAGAATACTGACAAACAGGTAAGACTCGCTTGTTTCCTGTTTATAGGACTTGCTTATGTTGCTGATTTTACTACACTGTTTAGGGTTTCAGAAACAACGTTCAGAAACAGGAGTATTATCCTCTTCAACTCCCCTGTCCCGCTATGGTATTTGGTAGATTCATACTGCAAGACTATATTGCATAATTCACACTCTGCTATAACAACGAAACATATTGTTGGCTAAATTAACCTCAGATATGGCATCACTGCTTTTATTGCATTTTTATAGTCAAATACCATCAAGTCAAACAAAACGATTTTGTCCTAATTATATTTTAAATTTGGCAATCTTTATTCACTTCAATTCAACCTTTCTAAGTTTGCACATTAGGGACAATCCAAGCTCCTAATTCTAAAGAATAGATTTATAATATGGTCCAAGTAGATGTTAGATAACTGATTTCGTTTTACCGCTCGTTTATCTCGAGACTTCATTTCTTCTTTTCTCTCCAACTTATATCAAATTCTTCAAGCTTATTTGGCCTTATAGACGTTTTTCATTATACGTCTTAAATCACGATAACAAAACTGAAGATACGCGCAGGGAAATAATGTTTTAGCAGCCTCATTCAGATTAACGTAAAATGATAATTTTATTTTACAGAAATGTGAAAAAATGATCGAGATATCAAGCTTCTTTTTTTATCCATGACCTTATTTCACATAAAGTTTACATTCAGGTAGATTAAGCTTGTCCATTGTTCTTTCTACTCCTTGAAAAGCGATTTTATTAACGCTATTTCCGATAAAATAAACAGAGTTTTAACTAGCTTAGGTATTATTCTGAAGTGTAGTCGTGCTGCTAAGTATATTTAACTACTTCTATAAGTACTTAACTTATATAGGAGGAGACCCACGATTACTAGACTGTCCTCATAGTTATAGTTCTCTTCTACAATGTATTAGCTTTACTGCTTCGATATATGATGAAACACTTACCTTTTGGAAGACTATCATTACCAACTACCGACCTTTTCGAGCAGTAACTGTAAACCTTTCCCGAACAAGCTCATAGTGCGATATTGAATCCTTATAAACCATTTTCTCGACATGGAGATTAGAAGATTGACTATGACACTTCAAAGGCTTCAAAGTTAACGAGGATACCGCATTAAGAGAGATTTTGAAGTACATAATGGCCTCTCCAATACATCTTTGAATAATATTATTGACTACACATACATTTTTGTTTTTATTCAAACTCAACTATATCCAACCGATGGCTCAGTGGTAACAGTTAGTTACTTATAGCGCTAAAAACTTGGACTCAATTTCCATGTCGGACACAACACAGATAACCCATTTACAGTTTCCCACAAAAATAAACAGATACTACTCATAACCTTTTGAATATGATATCGTAAAACCTTTTCTAAATGACAGCAAAGTAAATCTTTTCAAACTACGTTCCTATTGCTGAATAAAATTTAGCCAATTTTAAAGTTTCAGGTAGCTCCACATTAAATGAGGCATTTAACTTTGAGAAGTTAGCGAGAAAAGTGAACAGTCTTGTGATGGTTTCTGTTCTTCCATTATTGGATAATGTGTAGTTGAAAACCTTATTGTAGTTTTCTCGGTTTCTTTGTATGTTTGTAATTAAGCACAAAGCTACACAACGGGCTATCTGTGCTCTGCCCACCACGGGTATCGAAATCCGGATTCTAGCACATACCGCTGTGCCACTAGGAGGCAGTTTTCTTTGAACGCATGCAACCATAAATATGTACTTTAAATCATCACTCTCAAATCCGATATATACAGAAATAATATACGAAAGTTAGGGTATCACTTTAAATTATCTTTATTGTAACTTTTATTTCTTTGATTGAGTTACAGTCATTTTGTACCAAAATCATTAATTAGTTTTTACCAAGTGCGCTGTACATAAACAATGCTACGAGAAATCGAGTAAACGTAGAAAAAGTATTGCAATTACATATCATGCATTACTCAAGGTTTTGTATGTTTTGTTCACCATGCATTATACACGATTCTATGTTTATTACCCATCGTACGTTATTCAACATTCCATATTTGTCACTCACCACTCATTATGCAGGATTCTGTGTCTGTTACACATCATGCATTCAGTAGAATTCTATATTTTTTAACCATCATGGATTTTGCAGGATTACGTGTTCGTTACTCACCATTTATTATTCAAAACAGGATTCTGGGTCTGTTATTCAACACGTATTATGCAGGATTCTATGTTTGATACCCATCGTACATTTTGTAGGATTCTGTGTTTGTTAATAATCATACATTATGCGGGGTTCTGTATGTTACTCATCTAATCATACATTATGAAGGATTCCGTATTTGCTATTCATCATATATTATGAAGGATTCCGTATTTGCTATTCATCAAACATTATGAAGGATTCCGCGTTTGTTACTCATCATACATTATGAAGGATTCCGTATTTGCTATTCATCATATATTATGAAGGATTCCATATTTGCTATTCATCATATATTATGAAGGATTCTGTATTTGCTATTCATCATACATTATGAAGGCTACCGTATTTGGTATTCATCAAACATTATGAAGGATTCCGCGTTTGTTACTCATCATACATTATGAAGGATTCCGCGTTTGTTACTCATCATACATTATGAAGACTACCGTATTTGGTATTCATCATACATTATGAAGGCTACCGTATTTGGTATTCATCATACATTATGAAGGATTCTGTTTTTGTTACTCATCAAACATTGTGTAAGATTCTGTTTTGTTACTCATCATACATTATGCAGGATTCTGTGTTTGTTATTTCATGCAGTATGCAAAATTATGTATTTGTTTGATCCACTTTCCTTACATATATAATCCGGCTTATTCAAAATCAATTGATCTTAAATTAATAATCACATTGCATTTATATGCTTAAAAGTGTTTTTCTAATTAGTTTAAAAAAGGGATCATTACAAACAGACCGCATTAAATTATTATGTTTAATGTTTAACTTGTGACTCTAATAATGTAAAACACTGTAAAAATTACCCTTAAACGATAAGTGTCCTCTAATTAGTAAATCATAACTAGCTGTAAGACTTTACAAATACAAGTTTTACAGATTACACGGGCCTGCGAATTTAAACTTCATAAAAGTTGTTTTGGTTTTATTAACGGATTTTCTATAATTCAGCTACGCAGATTTCGAAAATAATATTCATTTTTTATCACGTAAGGAGTTTTTGCAAATTGGGAAGAAAAAAACTCTTACTTAGGCCAAATTATCAGTTCGTTTACCACAAGGAACCTTTTTTATTATTATGTGAGTTTTCCGTGTGTTCTAGAACGATCGATAAGACTCTCACGTCGCATTTATCTAGAGAAATCTATAGCCAGTGGTTGTCAACATTTTAAGCATAACAAAATGTGACCCGATTTCAATAGAAATGGTTCACTTATATAAAATTACATATGAAGTATTGTGAAAAAGCTGTACGTGATGGAGATAAATGGATATCATTTTCGGATTCAGCGTACAGGTATTACTGTAAAACACTTTGAAATTTCAAGACAATAAAAACATCACAGGCCTGTGTTATCAGCAGTTGAAAAAAAAAACCGATGAAGTAAGCTCTTTACAGAAACGTCATATAGCGTATGGTGGGTGGAATAAAATATTTTAACAAAACTAAATAAAAGCTGTATACACACTTTCTTTTGGCATCTCAAAACAACATTTTGTCTTTAGGTGTTCTCTTCTCCTCTATAACATTTCAAGGAAACACAACATTATCCATTTAAGTTCTGTTAGTTAACGAATAAAATAACAGGCGCCTTCTAAGATCGTTAAGGAAAATATCATTTAGAGGAATATTTTCTTAAGGAAAATCGTCCTCTTAGTATCGTATTTTTTGCATTTTATTTTAATGGTACAAAGACAAACATAAACCTATAAAGGTTATTGACTTCAGCTGAAAATGATTTATCCGGACGGAAGTCTGTTTTATTGATTTCCAAATGTGCTTGTGGAAAGTAGAAGTTAATTGTAATATTCGAGAACATTGCTTCGGACGAAATATAAAATATTAAATTGTTTCAGCTCACCTTTTTAGTTTTGAAAGTAAGAAGTGTGGAATTGTTGCTAAATTTGAAACGTTATTCACCTTTTCAATAACAGATAGATTAGTCGAATAGACTGATAACCGTATGCATATAGATAGATTTAAGTACATTGAGCACTACTGCATATCGTTGTATCAGAACTGTTTCTCCTAGTCAGTGTTTTACCTTAGTGTATAAATCTAACTGACAAGCTCTTGAGGTATTGTTCAACTAATCTGAAGACGACTCAAATGTTTCATTGTTCTTTTGTCGTTGAATATTAGTTTAATCAGATGTTCGAACAGACTATCAACAAAGTGAACAAACAGTATAAGTAACAGAAAAATGCGACTAGCAACGGAGTGGAAAGCATGCCATAAATATCAGAAAAGTGTGGCAAGCAACAGGATGGAAAACATGGCATAAATATCAGAAAAGTGTGGCAAGCAACAGGATGGAAAACATGGCATAAATAGCAGAAAAATGCGACTAGCAACAGAGTGAAAAGAAAAGGCATAAATAACGGAAAAGTGTGGCTAGCAACAAAGTGGAAAACATGGCATAAATAACGGAAAAGTGTGGCTAGCAACAAAGTGGAAAAAATGGCATAATTAAAAGAAAATTGTAACTAACTAAAGTAAACAAAATGTCGTAAAAAACGAAAGAATATATTTTGCCCGAGATGAAATCGCGAGAGTTTTATCGTTTTTTTTTTCCTTTATCATACGATGCAATAAACCTGGTATGTTTGTTTAATTTTTTTTGCTAGTTATTAAGCTCGATTGGCTCGGCATGGCCAGGTGGTTAGGGCGATCGACTCGTAATCTGAGGGTCGCGGGTTCGAATACCCGTCACACCAAACATGCTCACTTCCGCCATTGCCTGGTCCCAAGTCCAGGATGAGAAAGTTGGGCGCGGGGCTAGCAACTCCACCCCATAAAAACCAACCTGCTACAAGTAACTGCAACAACACCTTCCGTTGGCGAGGTGTTGTTGCGGTTCTATGCTCCACTGGGAGTTTACAGGAATAAAATAAAAAATAAAGCTCGATTATCAATTACTCCTATAGGTCTCTTTATAATTCCATATTTTGTTTCTTCCTGCTCCTTTGCGCCCTCCGCTTCAACGTTTTTTTTGTTAGTTTTTTGTATTTTGAAGTAACGAGACTAGAAGATTCCAGTTCGATAGCATACTTGTATGATAGACTTCGGTTCTACTTTAAAAAAAAGCCCCCCAGTGGCACAGCGGTATGTCTGCGGACTTACAACGGTAGAATCCGGGTTTCGATACCCGTGGTGGGCAGAGCACAGTAGCCCATTGTGTAGCTTTGTGCTTAATTACAAACAACAACAACTTAAAGAAAAAAAAACGCAGAAAGTGTAATTTCTAAAGCGGCTCTGTTTAACATTTCTGTCTACAGTATTAAATGGGGCATGGTCGAATGTTTCTATAATTGAATCTTCTTCGTGTAAAGGCATTTCGTTTTCAAATAAATGCCCCCCCCAGTGGCACAGCGGCATGTCTGCAGACTTACAACGCTAGAATCCGGGTTTCGATACCCGTGGTGGCCAGAGCACAAATAGCCCATTGTGTTGCTTTGTGCTTAACTTCAAACAATCAAATAAAGTGTGGTCTGACTTCCTGAAGCAACAGTTTTTCCCCTGTTGGGGAAAATTCCAAGATGATATTATCTTTCACAGTATACAGTGACAGTGTTTTCGTTCATAAATCATCTTTTGTACCAGAGCAACTTTTGAAGTTGAAAAACTATGCCTTCTTATCCTAATTCTTTATACTATTTTCATGACTTCTTTAAAAAAGGCCTAACGACAAGTTTAAGTCGATTCTTTATCATAATAAAAATTATACAAACTCTCAATGTGAGTTTCATTTGCCGTTTTGGATAATAGATGCTGTGAAATGTAAAGAAAATCTAGTATTTATATTATACTTTCTTATACTTACAGGAGATAAATACAACTTGTATTTTCAAACTAATTCATCAAAGTAACTATTATTTGTCAATTTATAACGAGTGCGTAGTTTTAACTTCCGATCAAATAATATTGTATGTTTGTTTTAAATGAAAATCAACAAATACAATAATCAGTTAGTATTCATGTGGTCTTGATGACTTTGTTATTTCACCCTTTTGGTCCTATTGCCTTTCGCTCTACCTAGATATGTCTATATATCTTTCTATTAAGAAAAAAATATATATTTCTATTATTTAAGATAATTTAATCTAGAAATATTTGATTATAATTCGTCTCCTGCAAAAACCTTGACAATGAGGCCATATTGAAGTTGATCTTCTTAGATTAATACTCTATTTCTACCTATTATGTAGATATTAGTTTGTTTAAATAATTCTGTGACATTATTTTCTGAAGACGAAAGGCGGAAGACTTTCGAAGTGTCGTCCTCTATACTTGTGTTTCTTCAACAGGTAGTTGCCGTCAATTCAACCAAATTTCATCAGTATTTTCTCTTGTTGTATATAGATGAAATATGAATTGTTACTTTGATCAATGTGTAATTTCGTGACAATATTTTCTGTTGTCGTATTTAGACGAAGTGTGTATTGTTACTCTGATCAATGTGTAATTTCGTGACAGTATTTTCTGTTGTCGTATTTAGACGAAGTACGTATTGTTATTCTGATCAATGTGTAATTTCGTGACAATATTTTCTGTTGTCGTATTTAGACGAAGTGTGTATTGTTACTCTGATCAATGTGTAATTTCGTAACAGTATTTTCTGTTGTCGTATTTAGACGAAGTACGTATTGTTATTCTGATCAGTGTGCGAAGTTCTGTGTTGAATTAGAAAATAATATAACATCTATGTATTTATGTCTGTCCAGCTATCTGTCTTCCTGTTCGTCTGTCTGTTTGTCCACCTTCTTATCCAGTTAGCTATTTATCTGTCTCTCCGTCTATCCATTTCCTCCATTTTTTATCCAGTTAGATATTTATGTGTATTTCTTTCCATCTATTTCCCAATGTGTTCAGCTCAGCATCTGTTCAATCGCAGTGAACGGCGGAGAGGCGGAAAGTGCGGGTAATGTAATCAGCCTTTCCAAACAGAGGAAGACGCTGCAGATATTCCACGACAGTTTTCACTGCATAGAAGGTAAATTAATCTTAATTAAATTTGGGGCTTCTAACAGCAAGAAAGGAAGGAAGTTCCCAAAACTATAAAGTGAACCTATCTTTTCTTCGCAAGCATTTGGATTACAGGTAGATATTTGATATCCACTCTCACAATAGGGAACCTGATAAAGAGACGGCCTTCTAAAGGTGTAGAACTGTAGCATTACCATATAGGCTACCCTGAACATGAATTAGTTTGTTTAGTTTTTCTTTCTAACAACGAAAGGTATTGAGTTATTTCGCTTAATAGATATACTTTATTGGTATATTTTTCTATACACTTTTCAGAATTTAATTAATTTTTCCATTTTCTTCTTATTCATCATAATTTTAAGTCAAAACACTTGTTATACATTAAAGCATAGGTTTTCTTATGACATAACATAATCTTGTTTCTACACAGTGATTCAATGTTGTTCTTATCCGGTGATATAATATCGTTCTTATTCAGTGATGTATTTTTTTTTTTACCCAGTGACAAAATATTGTTCTTACTCAGTGATACAATGCTGTTCTTACCCAGCGACAAAATATTGTACTTACCAATGATGCAATGTTGTTCTTACCCAGAAATGTAGTATTTTTCTTACCCAGTGACAGAATATCGTTCTTACCCAGTGATTTAAGGTTGTCCTTACATAGTGATGCAATGTTTTTTTCTTACCTGATGATGTAATGTTGCTACGATTTATTGTTCTTTTTACCCTGTGATAGAAAGTTGTTCTTACCCAGTGGGCCCGGCATGGCCAGGTGGTTAGGACACTAATCTGCGGGTCGCGGGTTCGAATCCCCACCAAACATACTCACCCTTTCAGCCTTGGGGGCGTTATAATGTAACGGTCAATCCCACTATTCGTTGGTAAAAGAGTAGCCCAAAAGTTGGCGGTGGGTGGTGATGACTAGCTGCCTTCCCTCTAGTCTTACACTGCAAAGTTAAGGACGGCTAGCGCAGATAGCCCTCGTGTAGCTTTGCGCGAAATTCAAAAACAAACAAACAAACAAACTTACCCAATGATATAATGTTGTCTTCCCCCAGTGATGCAATACTTTACCTACCATTGATGCAACGTTGTTCGTACTCTGCGAAAAAATATTGTTCTTATTCAGTGATGCAATATTGTTCTTATTCAGTGATGCAAGGTTATTTTTATCCAGTGCTCTAATGTTGTTCTTACTCAGTGACAGAATACTGTTCTTGTACAGTGATGTAATGTTGTTCTTACATATCAGTGTTGTTTTTATTCATTACTGTTGACCTTACACAGTGTCAGAATGTTGTTCCTGCACAGTAAGGTAATATAATTTTATTCTCAGGCCGCTATGTAACTTTGTTAACACAGCAAAGAAATGTAGATTTTAACTCTGTCTATAGCCAGCCAAGTATGTGTGAAGTAACAAATGGCTGCGTATGGTTGAAAACAAGCAGGTAAACTTTTCTAATTTAGTTTAATGAAAAATAAAAGATAATAAGCCAATAAATATAATAAACAATTTTAAAAATAAAACAACTGCGTGAATTAGTCGTATAAGTAATCTTCAGTAATCCCCAGATGAACTTTCTTACCAAACTCATTGAGAGAGATGTTTCTTGCCGTGTAACTAACTATACGTTCTTGAGTAAGGCTAGTAGTTGCTGGGCGTGTCCTAGTGGTTAATGATCATGGTTAACATCTCTTTGCCGCATTTTGAAGCCGTGAGCATGCTATGAGAGTTACAGTCAAACAAGCTTAGCCAAACAGATGGCGGTAGATATTGTTGACTAGCTTTCTTCTCTCTGTCGATTCAAAATTAGGGACGATTATACGCAGATTGTCTTTGTGTAGCTTTCCACGAGAAATTTTAAAGAAAAATTCGAACACGTTTCACTTACGAGTTATAAAGTCTTCTGCATTACCGTAAATGACCAATAAGTCTTACCTTACAAATATACATAAACTGTTTCTCTCTGTACATGAGCCAAGAGTAGCTCAGTGGGTGGCTTTGGGGCCGTGGGTGCGTAATGAAGGTGATGGTAAAATCTCACTATTCGGTCAGACAAGAGTAGCCCAAGAGTCGGTGGTGAGTGCTGTTGATAAGCTGGCTTTCCCTCTATGTAGCCTATCAGTCAAAATTATAGACTAGCCCAGATAATTCTTGAATAGCTTTGCGCAAGCATACAAAACAAACATCTGCGTATATATATATATATGCATTTGAACTAATGAAACTGTGAGATTAATAAATGACAATCAACGTATGTAAATTAAGTATATTATATATTAAAAAAATTAAGGAACTAATTTGTTGGCGGAAGATATCTTATTTTTAGTTGTTAACGAAGATGACCAGACGAGTCCGAAAATAGTTCAACTCGATTTTCTGGTCAGTTGTAACTTTGTGTTATATAGATACGGCAATTAATCAACAAAATTCAACATGTTCATGCTTTTGTTGTCCTAGTTTACTCTAGTAATATTAACAAGTTTTCAAACGCTATACGTTCTCGTAATGTCTTTGATATTAAATCACGTGGAGAGAGAGTAAACCGTCTAGTTAGTTAATGGTGCTGGAAGCCGTTTCGGTAGCAGTATATGTCCAATGAACATGGATTGATATACTATGTGCATGGGTTTTCGAGACGCATTGATCACAGTACTTTGTACCATACATTTATTACATACGCCCTAAAAATAGCCTGACTTGTCACGTGAGAATTGAGCGTTAAATGGGATTGCTTCTATTGCTGATCACACTAAGAAAGAAATCCCTGCGGGTTTTCCTGGTTATTTTGCTAGAAGCTTAAAATATAAGAAGTGTGTATTAATTCACCCCTATATGAGGCAGATAATACACCATTACATAACAAGCGAGTGAATTGACATTAATGATCAAGAACCAAAGCCCATTCAATATTTTTGGATTACAGGTTTAGAACAAGTTCACGCAACTTGTGAAAACAACTATTCAGGTAAACTACAGTATACACGTAACGTGGCGCTGCTTCACCCAGTCACAGTACATTAGAATAATGTAATGATTTGAAATCCAACAAAAACAATACACGATCATGCAATATGATCGTTTGTTTGTTTATAAATATTTCATGCAAATCTTCACTATCACTATTTGCGCACGGCAAGTCAACTCTAATTTTGAACTGATAGACTGAAGTGTGTTTGTTTGTTTGTAGCTTAAGCACAAAGCCACACATTGAGCTATCTGTGCTATGCCCACCACGGGTATCGAAACCCGGTTTCTAGCGTTGTAAGTCCGCAGACACACCGCTGTGCTACGAGGGGCCATAGACTAAAGAGACGGGAACTACTCAACAGCACCCACCGCCAACTCTTGAACTACTCCTGTCTGACTGAATAGTGAATTTTGACCGCCACTCTTATAATGCATCAATGATCCCGTAGTGTGGAGTTCGCTTTTGCAACAATGGACCGAGAACCAAGAATCCTTGGATTCACAATCTGAAAACATCATCTACTTAGCGTCGCCTAGCCCACATGATCATAAAGAAGACTTACACAACTATAATATTTATATTATATAATATATCATTTTCGAAGTACGTGGATTAATTGTTAAAGTCGGTTTACTTCACTGTAATCTATGCTGTTACAATTTTCCATAAGAATATTCAACTGTGTAAGATCAATCATATATTATAAAATTATAGTAATCAACTAGGAATTTTCATGACAACTTTCGACTGCTACCTAAAAAGTATTTCGTTCTCAAACAACATCAATAGACCCAATTAGTCCTAGTAGAGAAAATTAAATCGCTGCACTGATAATGGACCCAATGCAATAATATTCGTCAAGTCGAACAGGATCGATCATGGAAAAAGTATTTCTGGGGTAGCACAGGATCTGGAAAATCACTTATTAAATGTACTTAATCTCAGCAGGAGTATTCCTTTACTTGTGTTATGAGTTTTTATATCATACACGCGTGCTACATTAACACTCAGTGTCCAAGTCACGGGGACATTTTTGATTAACTGATTCCCAAACAAAGCTTTTCGTACTGTCCCTTTTTAAAACTTGAACTCCTTACGATATCTGAAATCTGAATGTCCACCATTGTGTCCGAATTCACACTAATTTCTAGGCTATGAGGTAACAAAACCCAAATCCCCACCCCATCCAAACTTCTATACGTTAGTTGTCGTACATTTTGCGTTTTACAAGATCTGGTTTCTCCGCGTTTTTCACGAGTTTTGACGATTGAGATGCCAAGGAAGGCTCAACGAAGCTTATTTGCCACTGTAAGTACGGTAAATCCTTTAGTGAATAATGTAACTACTTAGTGCAGGATAGACACAGTTTAGCCAACTCCTAAACTTCGTGGCCGAACACTATTGAGAAGTGAGTTATTTTTGGCTGTAAAGTTATTTTTATGTTAAAAAAATGAACCCTTGATCGGAGTATACTTTTACGGTTATAACTTTAATATCAGAAATCATAAAACCTCTCTCTGTTGCCCACTCAATTCCTTTGAATTCGGTCTCATCAATTCATAGACTGGGTGTAAAATACTGTTTATAAACGCTTGTGGAAGTCACGCTATAGGTCACGGCGACGATTTTGCAAAAATCAAGTCGTTTTTTTTTTTTTTCAGATGAGCTTTTATATAAAAATGGGTTACTTTGTACAGTTCAACATGTCTCATGTGGACAGTTCTCGTTTTCCTTGTTGGCTTCTCATACAGATGCATCTAATATATTTTTTATTTAAGCATTGTTTCCATTATCATACTTCGTTCTTTTTCGTTTTGTTTAATTGAATGCTCAGTCGTCGATTGTATTAGTATTATAAACTGTTTCATCCGTAGAATCGTAAGAATATTAATGTATTTCACAAATATTCGTATTAGATACCAATTAAATTGACTAGAGGCTATTTGCAGCTGCCTACCAACATGTGGGCAACTTTCGAACATTTATATGTTTCACAGAATAATTTCTTTTCTAAGTATTTTAACCTAAAAGCATCTTTTACGGCACATGGGATAAACGACGACGTCAAAGACCTCATGTTTCATGCTAATAAGCCCTAATCGAGGTCAATTGACAAGAGAGAGAGTACAATAAGTCAACATAACCGGCGTTTAAATCTACTCGTAAGTAAATAGCGACATTAACTTTCACGGTTATAAATCCCACAAATTTGAAAGTGCAGAGTGTGTTCAGCGGCATATCGCGGACTCAAACCTTGGACCTTCCAATCCACACCCGGTCCTTCTTCTCAAAATTAAAGTTAATGTCCTCGAAAAATGTTTAACTTACGGGTTTCCTGCAGACCTTCAGTGCAATTCAGATTGTTAAGGCTGGATTAGAGCATACAGTGTAATTCAGATTGTTAAGGCTGGATTAGATCATATAGTGTAATTCAGATTGTTAAGGCTGGATTAGAGCATATGGTGTAATTCAGATTGTTAAGGCTGGATTAGAGCATATGGTGTAATTCAGATTGTTAAAGATGGATTAGAGCATATAGGTGTAATTCAGATTGTTAAGGCTGGATTAGAGCATACAGTGTAATTCAGATTGTTAAGGCTGGATTAGAGCATATGGTGTAATTCAGATTGTTAAGGCTGGATTAGAGCATGTGAAAGGCAATAACTCTAAAACGAGTGTTAGAGAGGTTGCTTCAACGAATTCACAAGGGATGTTGAAATTAATCTAGCTAAACTAAGCTTATATTTGGCAAGTAAAGTCATGGGAAGATCAATCAAAACAATCTAAAACAAAATAATTGAGATTTGAAATGAATTTAAAGTTCTAGCTTTCAATACCAGGATTTGGTTAGCCATAACTGATTGAAGGAGTATTATCATGTACTCCAAAGAAAATAAGGATCGACCAATTTCTTATCTTGTAAGAAATCTGTAAGTAGCACTAGACAACACATGTGACATATCAGTTCAAAGATTGGTAGAAATTCAAGAAAACATCACAATCTAATAAAGAGAGAGGCGGTCAATGTTTAATGCATTATTATTATTTTCCTATGAAGTGACTGTAATTTAGTCTTCAGTTGTTTTCCTACTGAAGACTTTTCCATAAGTTTGGCCAGAATCATTTACTCACTCGAGTTCATATTACAATGTAAATTAAGTAAAGCTAATGATAATTCTTTAACTACATCATAGAAAAACAGGGCTCAGTGTACTAAGCTGTTTAGGTACATTATGATTCATATGAGAAACATATTTTGAATTACAGAAACTAACATTCATTGCGTATTAGATATAAAATTAGTTGCATTCAAAATATGTTATTTTGTAACAACTGAATCAATATATTTATATTTATCCAATGGTGCCTGTTGATTTCCAACTTGAAACATCTGTTAGGATTAACTTTCGCGTATTGACGTTTATTTCTGAATTTTGCTCCTTCTCTCTTGACGACTTTCTTTGACAGGTACCCCACCCTTGTGTCTTCCTGGTACAGGGTTTCGTGAACAAGATTTATATTTTAACCAATCAACAACTGTTTGCATGGCAGTTTGACGCAGCACAAAATGTTATTATTGTTACTATTGAATTTATACTATTGAACTTGGCATCTTACCAACTTTAAATTCACTTCAGTACATAAAAGTGGAGTTATTGTAGCTGAAAAGGAGAAATAACACACACACACACAAAAGACCTTGGTCATTTGAGAAGAAAACTTTTAGGTCTAAACAGACTAGAAAGTTAAATTTAACATAATTAAATGCAAATACTTAACTGAAGAAACTGGGAAAGTGAAAATGTAAATCAACCACCGTAGAAACCAAGACACAATTCTTCCAGCTATTTATTACCTATGGTATTGTTAAGCAACAGAGATCCTTGGTTTGATATGAATGACGAAGTCAATTAGTAAACAATAACTGTAAATTAATTTATTTTAAAACTGAAAACATATTATATACCTCTGTTTATCGTCACGATGTTTCATATGTATGTATCTCTGTTTATCGTTATGACGTTTCATATGTATATACCTCTGTTTATCGTCACGACGTTTCATATGTATGTACCTCTGTTTATCGTCACGACGTTTCATATGTATGTACCTCTGTTTATCGT
>NW_013667981.1:14928-20355 GCF_000517525.1 Limulus polyphemus | reverse complement strand
CGACGTTTCATATGTATGTACCTCTGTTTATCGTCACGTCGTTTCATATGTATGTACCTCTGTTTATCGTCACGACGTTTCATATGTATGTATCTCTGTTTATCGTCACGACGTTTCATATGTATGTACCTCTGTTTATCGTCACGACGTTTCATATGTATGTACTTCTGTTTATCGTCACGATGTTTTAATATGTATGTACCTCTGTTTATCGTCACGTCGTTTCATATGTATGCGCTTCTGTAAATTTTAATTTTCGAACGAAAACGAAAGAAATTTTACACAAAGAATGTTCAGGAAAAAGCTATTATTGTAAAGAAGTACTTATCTTCAATAAAAAAGTTCACTGTTACTAAAATCTAAGCCATGGACCCGTTACAGTTATAACATTATCAAAGTTTCACGTGTAGCTTGTCCATCATCTAGGTTTAGTGTGTTTTTTGTCACATGGTACTTGAAATTGGCTTTAGTTTCATTAAAAACTCAAAAGATATTAGTGGATGAAATTAGATTTATGTAAAAGAATACGTACAACGTTTCTGTATAATGTGCGACCATCATAGGAAATAAGTTCTAGTTTCCATTTCGAAATTGAGAAGACATTTTAGGCAATCATTATTATTTTAATCATAAGATATTGTAATGCATAATGAAGTTTTCTTAGAAACCACCAGATTCTCCTACACATGACATATGGATCAGGCCTGAATAATGAAGTTTTCTTAGAAACCACTAGATTCTCCAACACATGACATATGGGTCAGGCCTGAATAATGAAGTTTTTTTTAGAAACCACTAGATTCTCCTACACATGACATATGGGTCAGGCCTGAATAATGAAGTTTTTTTTAGAAACCACCAGATTCTCCTACACATGACATATGGATCAGGCCTGAATAATGAAGTTTTCTGAGAAACCACCAGATTCTCCAACACATGACATATGGGTCAGGCCTGAATAATGAAGTTTTCTTAGAAACCACCAGATTCTCCTACACATGACATATGGGTCAGGCCTGAATAATGAAGTTTTCTTAGAAACCGCCAGATTCTCCTACATATGACATATGGGTCAGGCCTGAATAATGAAGTTTTCTTAGAAACCACCAGATTATCCTACACATGACATATGGGTCAGGCCTGTATGCCGAATGTTTGAAAGTGGGGTTTTAATTTATTATATATATGCAGAGTAGTTATTAATTGTTAAATTATATTACGAATTTAAACAACTCTATACAACAAGTATATTAGCTATTTCAATCATTGGCTATCATATACATACATGTATGCACTACTGAAATAACATGTTAACATGCTCCATTCTTCTGGGGTTATTTTCCATAAATAACTTACATTCAGTTTTTATGCTGATAGCAGTGTTGTAATGATTATGTATTAAATCTAGAGCACTCAGTCTTTCTTCTGTTTGTGTAAACCTCAGGTAATTATTCAACCGGCGGAGAGCAGATGTCAAACGTTCTCATGAACATGAACTTAGTGGCAGTGTGACAAAGAGTGTCAGTAACATAAAGATATTTGGTATACTGAATCACGTTTTTAAGCGATCAGCCATCATCTCTGGCTTGTCCTGGAGAGGTATAGAAAGCCATCTTGCCTTCCATCGATGAAGTTCTTCATCAAAAATATCAGGATTTAGCAAATCTTCTCTGTAACAATCTATAACCTGGCTGATATCAGAGATAGAAAACTCTTGTGTGAGTTTTGATGATATAAATTTTTGAATTGATGCTGCTTGCTTTACATGTGCATCAAATTTGGAGGAAAGATTACTGATAATGTGGTCCAGAAAAGGAATGGTTACTGTTTTGTGTAAGTAATTCTCCAAGGAACTATATTCTGGATTTGCACGTTGGGCTTGTCGTTGACTAATCTGTGGTATGCTTACATCAATATTAGATTTGTTTACAATATTACTACTGTGCTTGAACATACAATGTGAATACCGTCTACGTTCACTCTTAGTGAAGTCAGTTCTTTACAGCAGTGTTCTATTAGAGAAACACCAGAAACAAATATAAAGAGGTTCGGCCAAACGCCCTCGAACCCCCACCCCCACTGCCTATGTGCGTGTGGGTGAATATTTTATGGTTCAATGTTACCAAGAAAATTTTACGGGAAGAAGAAATACAATCGAGATATATTTCTAAACACAGACTATAGAAGTATCGTATATGTAACGTAACTTGGAAAAGAAATTCTTTCTTTTCCTTGGTTTTATATTGAAGATACCTATTCAAAAGAAACAGAGCATGCCAATCACGTTATGGAATCCCTGATGTCGGTAAGACATCCCTGAAGTAACCTAGTCAAGAAAACATTGTAGGGTGCCTTAGGTAAGGCATCCCTGATGAAGCCTCATCGAGACCAAATTGTAGAGTGCCTTAAGTAAGGCGTCCCTGATGAAGCCTCATCGAGACCACATGGTAGTTTGTCTTCAGTAAAGTATCCCTGATGTAGCATCATCGAGAAAAACATTGTAGTTTGTCTTCGGTAAGGCATCCCTGATGTAGCATAATAAAGAACACATGGTAGTGTGTCTTCGGTAAGGCATCCCTGATGTAGCATAATAAAGAACACATGGTAGTGTGTCTTCGGTAAGGCATCCCTGATGTAGCATAATAAAGAACACATGGTAGTGTGTCTTCAGTAAGGCATCCCTGATGTAGCCTCATCGAGACCACATGGTAGTTTGTCTTCGGTAAGGCATCCCTGATGTAGCATAATAAAAACACATGGTAGTGTGTCTTCAGTAAGGCATCCCTGATATAGCATAATAAAGAACACATAGTAGTGTGTCTTCAGTAAGGCATCCCTGATATAGCATAATAAAGAACACATAGTAGTGTGTCTTCAGTAAGGCATCCCTGATGTAGCATAATAAAGAACACATAGTAGTGTGTCTTCAGTAAGGCATCCCTGATATAGCATAATAAAGAACACATGGTAGTGTATCTTCGGTAAGGCGTATCATAAATGAAAATGTTTTACTACATAACAACCGTTAAAATCAGACCTTCAAGAGCAATTTTTTCAATTTTTTTTTGTGGTTTGCTTAAAGCCTACATTCCTGCGCTTATTGTAAAATAGTACTAAACAGTAAGTTTCGATTAAGAGCATATTTTAATGTATTTCTGAGTTATAATAATCCTTTGTTGTTAATGTTGCATCATTTCTCAGCCAACAGCTTTAACTATGTCCACATTGAACGTAATATAGACAAATATCAATTATACCTATTGATTTGATGTACTTTTTGATACGTTGAACATGCCACATGTCTGTTTTGATATCACCAGGAGGAAATTCGGCGATTTTACTGATAATAAGCTAAAGTGGTATTATTTCACTTGTCTAGCAAAATATCATTTGATCATATTACATGTATTACTAAACACGAGCTTTCAACTTGTAATACACTATATTTGGATAACCGACTAAATATTTCAAATGTTTATTACTATATGAGTAAATATGATCCTTTATTACTTTGTAGGTATGAATAACACTCTAGAGGTCTTCACTGACGTAAAAAAATCTACATAGTCCATAGCTTGTTCCGTCATATTGTACGTAAGGTGTTTACATTCGTTTTAGGTGAAAAATGGTAAATATGTCTTCTAGTATCCTGAATCATCTGACGCTATAAATCATCTCAGTGATATGACTAAAAAAAGCTATATCGAGGAACTCAATAGCCGTAGAGTTTCGGATCCGTATCTTTTATGAAAGGTGAAGTTTACTTAATTGATAGCATGTAAATATTTACCGAATGTTGTATTGATATGGATTGCTAGAAAGGGAGGTTTGACGTCTATTATGGCGGCCTTTGTATAAAACAAGAAGTTTTATAACGTCACATGGTTTTCAGTTGCAAAAATAGATACGTGCATAAGGATTACAATTTTCAGACCAGTGAAACATAAGACAAGTCAGATAAAAAAAAAAACATCAAGAAAAAAGACGTCAGATTAAGCGTTAATACCAAAGCAATTTCGACTTCACAATATTTCTGTATTTTCAATAGACAAGCCTGACATACGTCATTATGTCAAATCTTAGTCTTCATTATTAAATAAACAAAAATGTGTAAAATATTGAAGATCTCATGCGTATAAATAAGCTATGATATTTCAAAAAAAATATATATCACAGTCTCAATACAACACCGAAATAGTCAATAAAATATAACCAACACCTGTTTCGGATAACGATACTTTAACAAAAAATTCGATAAAACTCAACTAAAACACATTCTGCATAGCAACACAACAACGAAAGATTCAAGGAAACTAAGCCAAAATCTGACCAAAATAGATAACAATACATTAATAAAAAAATCCAATAAAATTCAACCAAAACACATTCAACATAACAATATAACTCTGACAGACTCAAAAAAATTATAACAAAACTTGTTTAGGATAATAATACCACACTGGGAAGTCTAAGAAACAAAACTAAAACCCATTCACCATGACAATGCAACATCGGAAGATTCAAGTAAACTAGATCAACACCCGTAAATCACGTAATTATATCTAAACATTCAAGTAAACTAGATCAATACCCATTCATCACGCAATTACATCTAAATATTCAAGTAAACTAGATCAATACCCATTCATCACGCAATTACATCTAAATATTCAAGTAAACTAGATCAATACCCATTCAGCACGTAATTACATCTAAAGATTCAAGTAAACTAGATCAATACCCATTCATCACGTAATTATATCTAAAGATTCAAGTAAACTAGATCAATACCCATTCATCCCGTAATTATATCTAAAGATTCAAGTAAACTAGATCAATATCCATTCATCACGCAAATACATCTAAAGATTCAAGTAAACTAGATCAATACCCATTCATCCCGTAATTATATCTAAAGATTCAAGTAAACTAGATCAATACCCATTCATCACGCAAATACATCTAAAGATTCAAGTAAACTAGATCAATACCCATTCATCATGTAATTACATCTGCTACGTATGAGAATTTTAAATGGTCTGAAACCGAACTAAATGATGCTTTAAATTTAGTAGTTAAATTGTATTTTGGATTTAGCAGTTACGTAAAAACCGATTTATAGTCAGTTTATGATATTTGCCAACAAGATTGATACACACAGTTTTCCTTTGTAACACAAATACGTTTTAATATACACATAACAATACAATAATGGTTATTACAAATAGTTATTAGAAACAATGATTTATAAACAAAAGTTTCACAAACTTACAAGGAATATAAAGTCTTTCTTTTAATATGGAGCTTCTTCAATATCTTATCGAGGATTCACGATGAACAAGTTGATTACGAGTTGACGTAGATATATTTCACTTAACAGGAAGTTAGCTAACTTTGTCCTTATTTAGTTATCGGCCACACACGTCG
>NW_013667981.1:4758-14907 GCF_000517525.1 Limulus polyphemus | reverse complement strand
TATACATATATTGTTGATTCTTACTCTCGAAAATGTTCTGCAACTTTGGAGAATAGGCGGAAGTTTCGCAATATATACTTAACAGTATAAGCTATGTATGTTTCTAAATAGAAATTTAATCTAAACAAACGTTGATACTAAAATAAATATATAATAACAAATTCGTTACACATCTAAAGATTCAAGTAAGCTAGATAAATACCCATTCATCACGTAATTACATCTAAAGATTCAAGTAAACCAGATCAAAACATGTTCAACGCGAAATAACAACATCGAAAGATTCATAAAGACTAAACCAAATTTCAAAATTTCGCTCATCATGACTGTACAACACTGAAAGATTTAAGGAAACTACATTAGAACCCTTTCTGCAGAAGAATAAAACACGGGATGATTCAAAAAGACTAGATCAATTTTCATTCATCACGACAGCACAACGTTGGAAGATTCATGAAAATTATGTTACACCTTTTTCAGCCAGACTGTACAGAACTGAATGATTCAATAAGTCCAACACTCTCTCAGCAAGACTGTTCAATTGTGGAAGATTTAAAAAACACCCTTTCAAAATTACAATAAAACAATGGAAGGTTGAAAAGAACAAGTCTAATGTTCTTTTGATTAGTTTATAGAACATTCTAAGATTCATGAGTATTATTTATTGGCCCTTGTGTATAATGTTCAAATAATAAATAACACACAACGGTAAAATAGGCACACAATTAAAAACATTTTAATTAAGGTCAATCTATGACCACTGAAAAGTTGACTCTACATGTTTCGATATTGCAACGTCATCTTCAGGAGTGGGACATTATTGTGTTTTATACATGACCTACTTAACACAAAACTAGAATAAATAAGACACGATTATATCTTGCGACTCTCTCCTGAAGATGACGTTGCAACGTTGAAACATGTAAAATCAACTTTTTAGTGGTCATAGACTGACCTTAATTAAAATGTTTTTCATTGTGTATCTATTTTCACATTGTGTGTTAATAATATTTTAATTGTTAGATTGAATGCGTCAAATCAAATATTCATTCGACATCTCTGTACAACACTGGAAGATCCATAAAAACAAGTGTAACACCTATTCACTAACATTATGGAACACTAGAAGGTCCAAGGAATATAACAACGCCCTTTCCACAAGACTGTATAACTGTGAAATTTTCAAATAGACTATCTCACCAATTTTTAGCAAGATGTAGCAACAATATATGGTCAAATTGAACATACTACACTTCGTATCACGTACCATGTTTCATATTTAGTGAATAACGTCCTCTGGATTTTCATGTAAACTTCTTCTTTCAGTTTGTAACATGTCTTAAATCTTATTATAGAACATGTCTTATGTCATATTGTACAACATGTCTTACATCGTACTGTGAAATATATTCTAAATCTTAATATATAACATAGCTTAAATTTCATTATCCAACATGTCTTAAGGCTTAATCCGAAAAATCTTGACAAAACAGGTAACATAGATCGACCACATAATTAAAGGAATTACGATATTTACAAGTGTCAATCTTACAGGAAGTGTTGAAACATTGTAAAACAAAACAAAAATTACTACTTTTATGATATTCACGTTAAGCTGCATCTTCTGTAAGAAAATTACCCAACATTTATTGATTTAATATAAAAAATATATTTTTAATATTTTTGTTGTTCATCCGAAGCTTCTAAATATTGTATGATCCATTCAAGCAATACGTAAAAAATAACAACTCTATTTATTGTATATATAAAATAAAATAAAAATAAAGATTTTATCAACAAATGACTGACTGCATTCTTTGACTAGATTACACTACAGTCTTTAAAATAAATCAGTTACCTCAGTTTCGTTACTGATAATTTTCTTTCGGCGAATAAAATTTATTGTTGATTAGAAAATGAAAATATTTCTTTTCGGCTGAGAAGACGAAAAAGAAAAAAACACGTATGTTTTACCCTAAAGCTAATATGTTCTGCAAAGGAGATCGGTTTACAGGGGCAAGTGATATGTACAAACTTCTTGTTTTTCCACGAGTTCAATTGATACATGCTTGAACTCAACTGAGGTTTGGGAGATTGTATTTTATTATTTGATAAATAATAATTTACATAAACTACTTTATTATAAGTGTGATATTTAGTTACTGAATTACTTTTTGGTATAATAATAATCAAACGAATCTAAACAATTTATAAATTCTATATTACGTTCATATAAAGTGGTTTATGTTAATTATTCAAACTTATACTTGGAGTTATTTTATCGTAGCAAGTTTTAAGATTAAGGACGCTAGGCACAGTAAAATTAAATGCTCATATCACTTAACATAGCTAAAGTTAGCTCCAAAACATACTGTGTTAGTAAGTAATGACTTGCTTAATAACTTGTAGTTTTATTTCATCTAGACTGTTGTTCACTTTTGAGAAATATACAAATATTGCAAGTACTCACAGGAGGACGTTAAATATTAAACTCTTGTTCTTACAACTAAATTATACAGTTAACCAGGAAGTGAAATAACTCCCTGACGATACATACATAGTCTAACAAGCTTTATGTTCTCTAACGATACGTATATAGCATAATAGGATTGTTACTCTCTAACGATACGTATATTGTAAAATACGTTTGTTACTTTCTGACGATACGTACAAAGTATAATACGTTTGTTACTTTTCGACGATACCTACCTAGTATAATAAATAGGACTGTTAGTCTCTGATGTTACGTACACAGCATAATAAACTTGGAATTTCTGACATATTGTATTAATACACAAGTGACACTAATAATAACATTGATAAATAAGATAGGGTGAGGTTTTCTGGCTGATTCAGTTGATAGTCAGCCATCAAATTCATCCGTGTACTTAAAGTATTATTACACAGATAGATTAACTCCTTACCATTTCACTGAAAGAGATGTATTTGTTTATTTGTTTTTATCACAAAGCTACAGAATGAGTAATCTGTGCTCAGTCTACCGTGGTTAATCGAATCCCAGAATTTAGAATTGTAAGTCCGTTAACTGACCGCTGACCAAATGGGGAACACACTGGAAAAGAAGTAGAATGAATGACGTGTGTATATCCTGCTAGTTATGGCTTTGGTAAAATACAAATTAAACTCATCACTAAGTATCGTATAGGAGACAGAAGTAGCAAATGACCCCCTTTGAATTAGTGAGAATAAGTTCAACGGAAAGTAACTTACATTCATGAAGAAATGAAAGCAGTTGCATATGAAATGTAAAATGGAACATAGGTCAACAGTGCCGAAAACAAATAACGTTAAGCATTATAAAGTTAAACCATGATGTTTCTGAAGGACACTAGAATAACATTTGATGCCAAGTATATTTGGCAAAGCTTTTAACACTATTACTGAAAAACTTTCTCGACACTCATAAAAAAGACAAACAGGAGTTCAAAGTAACACTTACTCTGGACCATTTCGCTCCTCTCCGAAAAGAGTTCCTTTCATTTGTCCAGTATTTCCCGTAGACATCATGGGTTGTTTTCGTAAAACTATAACACTTTAACCTTTGGGGAATATCCAAAGTAAAGTTATTAACCTTCAACCTTTAGACTATAAACCTTTAACGGTTATCTCTTTCTTTTCACACTTTCAGTCTTTAGTGAATATTAAAGTTATCCCTACACTTCAAAACCACAAATATTTAACGAATGTCAGAGTATGGTTATCCCTCACCCTTCAAATCATCAGCACAATGGATTCTGAAGGCCTGCAGGTTGTGATTGTTGAAGATCAGTATCATCAAGTGCTAATGCACACTGCCAGAATTGTGCACCAAGATTGTTGGAGACTTACTGTAGGAGCCGGCTGTGAGCGCTGGTTCACATGTAACCAGCGGAGACGGTGCTACCCGCGCGTAGGCGGTCTTAGAAGTTGCGTGTTTGTCCTGATTCGCGGTTGTTTGAGCTGTAACATGATAAAGCTATAGACGCTCAACAATGTCATAATACGTCAGTGGCGGTGGGTGCGCATGTGACGTACATTTTGTCAATGTCTTCATCAGCAGGGTTCAAACTAAGCGATGCTTTAGTGAGGTAAATCCCTTTGTGTAGCAGTATTCTAACGTATATGAATTCAAACAGGGCAATCTTCACATTCTTTAAATACATGCTGTTCGCACTGCACTGAATAAGTGTAACAGCGAACCGAGAGGTCACCCTCTTGTGATCCAACTGTTACTACGCGACTTTTCATGCTCTGTGATGTATGCCTCGTTTGTTACATAAGAATATACAAAATCTGGAGTTCAACTTAGTTATTTTGTTTTTCATGTTATGCCTCATTAACAGTTAAAATTCCACTGAAACGCAGTTAATATGAGATAAGTTAGCCCCCAGTAGCACAGCGGTATGTCTACGGACTTACAACGCTAGAAACCGAGTTTCGATACCCGTGGTGGGCAGAACACAGATAGCCCATTGTGTAGCCTTGTGCATAATTACAAAAAAACATTGAGATAAGCTAACAGAACACAATAATACTCAGACAAAGACGTTTAGAACAGTAGACAGCTTCTGTCCTGGAAACTTTCGTGTGGATAGAGATGTCGATATGTCGGTAGTCCTTTGACGTTTAGAATAGTAGACAGCTTCTGTCCTGGAAACTTTCATGTGGATAGAGATGTCGGTAGTCCTTTGACGTTTAGAACAGTAGACAGCTTCTGTCCTGGAAACTTTCGTATGGATAGAGATGTCGGTAGTCCTTTGAATTATTTCAAACAAGAGATCGACGATCTCAGTTGAGCTAATAATTCATGAAATACTTCATTGCCGTTAACCAACTTTGTTCTTCATTTTACCATCGCCTACTTGCTCTCTCGACGCCAATTCCACAATGGTACACATACCAGGCACATACAGTGATAGAATAGAACACACGTATGTACTTGTTACTCTATTGTTGAAGATGTATTTATTTGTTTGGGCGTCATCTGGGAGGATAGTGTTCAAGAGAATTGAAATCTTCTTCCTCTCCAGCCAGGTTCGTGAATGTTTCATGAAATGGGAACCCACTCTGCTTTCGGGGGTTATCCTCTCTCCGCGCTTTTTAAATCTTAAAATCGTGGAAATGTGTTAACCTGTATTTGGAGAAACACCAGTTGTGTCACTTACTTTTAATTTATCATTACTTATTTTGTGTTCAGATCATATTGAGTGAGATTATTAAAGTTTTGAAAATAAGAACGATGTCGTAATTCTGTACCTCCTTTCGAAATATTTAACAAAAGAAACTTAAATGACGATATTGAAATGTAGGAAGGACGAACGACATTTACACTGAATAGCGGGACCGGCTAGGCTAGGTGATTAGGATGCTCGACTCGCAAACTGAGGGTCGCGGGTTCGAATCCCCGTTTCATCAAACATACTCGCCCTTTCAGCTGTGAGGTCGTTAAAATTTGACAGAAAATCCCATTATTAGTTGATAAAAGAGTAGCCCAAGAGTTGGCCGTGGGTGGTGATGACTAGCTGCCTTCCCTCTAGTCTATCACTGCTAAAGTTAGGCACGGCTAGCGCAGATAGCCCTCGTGAAGCTTCCATAAACTGCATACAACTCACCAGAAGTTGCCAAAAGAGACACCGTATAAAACTAATCAGAAGGTGCACTGTACAACACCATAATAGAAGGCAGCAGATGAGAAGTTATGTATAAGAACGACAGAAGTTGTCAAATAATGGAATGTATGATTAATACTAGAAAACTCCAAGAGAATGCGTTAAATGAAACAAGGCTTGCACAGCGTTCTAGATCGACACTAGCAACCCACATTACAAACACTACTGTACCACAGAAGATCCAGCAAATCTTCGATGTCACCTGTTGTAATTAGAGTGTGTTCAAAGTGCACTTTATTGTTATGTTTGTGGTGGCACAGGGCGTAACTGCAAAGCGCTACTACAAGCATGACAATAAAGTTAATTTGGGAGGTATGACCTGTACTACTACAAGCATGACAATAAAGTGTAGTACAGGTCATACCTGCCAAATTAACTTTATTGTCATGCTTATGGTGAAATAGGACGTAGTTACCAAGTGCACTTTATTCTCCTGCTTGTGGTGGAAATAGAATGTAGTATCAGGTGTACTTGATTGTCATACTTGTGGTGAAATAGGACGTAGTTACCAAGTGCACTTTATTCTCATGCTTGTGGTGAAAATAGAATGTAGTATCAGGTGTACTTGATTGTCATACTTGTGGTGAAATAGGACGTAGTTACCAAGTGCACTTTATTCTCATGCTTGTGGTGAAATAGAACGCAGCTACCAAGTGCACTTTATTGTTATACTTGTGATGGAGTAGGACGTAGCTACCAAGTGCACTTTATTGTCATGCTTGTGATGGAATAGAATCTAGCTAACAAATGCACTTTATTGTCATGCTTGTGAGAAATAGGATGTAACTACCAAGTGTACTTAATTGTCATACTTGTGATGGAGTAGGACGTAGTTGGCAAGTGCACTTTATTGTCATGCTTGTGATGGAATAGGGCGTAGCTACCAAGTAGGCTTTATTGCCATACTTGTGGTAAAATAGGACGTAGCTGCTTAGTGCACTTTATCACCATACTTGTGGTGGAATAGGACGTATTATCAGGTACACTTGATTTTCATGCTTGTGGTGGAATAGAACGTATTATCAGGTACACTTGATTTTCATGCTTGTGGTGGAATAGAACTTAGTTACCAAGTGCACTTTATTGTGATGGTAGTTGTGTAATAGGACGTCCCTACCAAGTACACTATATTGTCATGTTTGTGATGGAACAGGCCGTAACTTCCATATACACTTTATTGATATGCTTGTAGTGGAAAAGGACATAGCTGCCAAGTGCACTTTATTGTCATTCTTGTGGTAGAATATGACATAGTTACCAAGTGCACTATATTCCGATGCTTCTGGCGGAATAGGATGCATCTACCACGTGTACTTTATTGTCATACTTGTGATAAAGTATGGCGTAGCTGCCAAGTCACTATATTGTCATGCTTGTGGTGGAATAAGACGTAGCTACCAACTGCACGTTATTGGTAGGCTTGTGGTGGAACAGTTCGTCAATACCAAGCGCACTTTATTGTCTTGATTGTCGTGGAATAAGACATAGCTTTCAAGTGCACTCTATTGTTATGATTTTTGATAGAACAAGGTGTAACTGCCATGAAGTATACTGTGAAACAATATACCTTGTTGTGGTTAACTTTCTCATGCAGTTTCATTTGGTTAGGATCAAAGAAGAAGCATTTTTTATGCAATTCTTTTGTCTTTCTCCCGTGTACTGAACACAATACCTTGCACAATGTGTAAACAAACCTTAAGATCCCCGGTCGCGAAAAACCGACCCAAATTTAGGAAAAAAACGTCAGAGCCGTAATACGGATTGGAGGCACCAGACTACGTAACTGTAATCCAATAATACAATCTAAAAAAGTTTCTTCTTCTGATTGACAAAATATACTCATAAGTGAAATCTGTAAAATGCCTTGCCAGGAGCATAAACATAGAAAACAAGGAGACTGCTTCGCCTGTGGCATTTGTAGATGCTGCTTTTCTTTGGATTCATGCTCGAATAAAGCAAATCATATTAATTGGAAGTGAAGAAATGATGATGAAAGTGGAGAAAGAAGAGTAATGAGATGGACAAGTGCCCTGAGAGGTCAAAATCGAGTTAGATTGGAAGAAAGCAAGGTGTATGATATTGATTCTGGAGAAGATGGAAACGCTGAAGCCTCTGAAACTAATGCTGCTATATTCAATGCCTTGGGTATTACCAATTTCACAGCCTTGGATTGTTTACCTATAGGTGGATATAAAGCTAACTCATTTCAAAGTGTCAGACAAAGACAGAAGGCTGTTCAAATATGCACACAAATAACCGATAAGTTACTCCAACTTTTGTATCCGACTGATCCATTTGAATTGAAGACGTATTTTATCGACAAACTACAGTCAATGAGAAATATACGAAGGAACCCATTTCCAAAAGTTTGTGCAAGCTATCACTTGTTAGGTGCAGAAACATTTTCGTGGTTGCTTAAAGCATTTTGGCAAATTCACTCGAACGACGTACACGCAAAAGGATGCTCGCCGACGAATTCAGTAGCCTATCAGATCAACAAAAACAGCTTATACCAGTTCAAAAGCACTCAATGGGAAAAGTGAAGTTTTCAACCTTGAGAAAGACATTTGCTACTCTGGAGTGTGGAACAGAACTGCCAAAACACAATTATACTTTCCGTGTGGACAGCCAGAGGATTGTAACACAATTATGTTCATTCAACGAAGTCTTCAAGTAAAGCCTGGTCAAACAAGGAATGTAAGGATTGACAACCACGTATTTTCAGATATGCCAGTTTATGAACGTGGCAGACGGAGTATCGAAGACCTTCACAAAGAGTATAAGAATTCCTTTGATAGTGATGAGCAGGTGGGGTGCATACATTTCGCAATATCGTTAAACTGCTGACAAAATGAGGCGAAACAAAAGCTGGTTTGTCAACCTACTATATTCGATTAAGATTAAGTTCAGTATTCGAGTCCATGGTGGCAAGATTAATCAACATGAAGTATCCTGAAGAAATCGCAGCAAATGGTATTCAAGCAAGCGCCGAGAAACTTTTACAAAGATAGAAAGAAATAATGTTATTTCTGACAGTTGAGTTCACACACACACACACAAGAGTTTGAGTTTATTGTCTGATGATCAGACCCTTTGCTGTACGTTTGCACTAGGTGGACGATGTGATCATGTTCACAACCACAGCTATTGCGATAAAGGTAGCAAATGCGTCAATTTTTTCGACACTTCGGTTAGGCCAACCTTGGTGCAGGCTTCCTCATTACTAGTGGATAATTTTGAAACAACAAAGGAAGTAGAATCAATTTAGCATCTATCCCGATTCTACGAAATACGACATTATGGTACATGGTCCATTGACTTCGAGCAAAAGTTCAATTTGATGCGATCAACAAAGTTAAAGAAGAAATGAAGATTGACTCATCAATGATAATTATTGTCCTCGACCATAAGAAGAAGATGTTACCCATGAAGTACAGGGAAGGTCAAGTGGATTACTTTGGTAAAAAGGGTATGTCATTGCTTGGTTCAATGAGGGTCAGATGGGTTTGTTACGATGAAGGTGTTCCTGGATTTCAGTAAGAATTCGTTGATTATGTGGTGAAAGGATACACAGGACAATATAATTTACAAGTTGTGGCTGTACTGAAAAAGATGCTACAGGATGTTCGAACAAATTGTCTTGATATCCATAGAGTGATTCTTCAAAATGAGAATGCTATGTGCTTTTTCTCACAGGATCTGATCCCACATATATATACCGTCTCAATGCTGGAATGCGGTCTTCCACTGATGAACACATCCTCCAAGTCGATAAGTGGATTTATACAGAAACTCAAACTGGTAGAGGGAGTACTGGATACCCACTTTTCATATTTGAATTTGGCGTTCAACTCATTTGTGGATAATAGAAACGCTATAGCTTATAAAATGGAAATATACAAGGCCTTAACATTTAGAGATGGGATCACAGGCACCACCAGAAAAGTACTTGATGTCAATCTGTTTAATGGTCCAACATTAGTGAAAAAGTTCAAAGCAAAAACAGGAAGTCGAAGAACACATGAGGTTCAATGGGAGGTTAATGCTGCTAAAATCATTTGCTTGTCCAATATATCCAAGGCAGAAGTTGTTGTAACGTCCAACCTTAATGCGTGTGGAGCAAATGAACTGAATATGGAAACTAGGTTGTCATTTACATCCTCCAAGGCACCATTATTTACACCTGATCGACGTGCAAATTCTGAGTTGAATGAACAAGATCAAGTCGGGATTACTGCTAAATCATTAGCTATTAGCTAAGAACTGTCTCTGGTCCACCGCAATTGTCCTGAAGTGGATACAAGCAGTGTAGAAAGTGAAACTATATTAACTTTGTCCAGAAGCATTGTCAGAAGAGTGGGCATGCTATCCACGGAATACGAAAGATGAAATGCCCAGGGAGTGTGTGGAAAATTTAATTGAGTTATATGAAATGGGAAAAAGAAACAAAAGTCGGAAAGTGTCCGCCGATAAAGCTCAT
>NW_013667981.1:0-3764 GCF_000517525.1 Limulus polyphemus | reverse complement strand
TTAACTCCAGATAAAATAAGGGTATTGATTGATAATGATAGTATAATTCCCGAAGACGTAGTGGATGAAGCTGAATGTTCATATTTGCAGGAAGAAATTGCTGTATCTTCTGCCTCATTTATTGATTTAGATATGCAAACAGATTAACTTAATCCTCGTGAACAGCAAAACTTACATACAGCTGTATCTTTTTTCATACTTCATGGATTTCAAATCTGAAAAAAAATTCTGAGTAGTTGAGTCAAGTAGTATATTTCTACTAATCAGCGCCTTCTGAGACATAATATTTCAAAATTTAGCGCGACTCCTAGAGGGGTCAGTTTTTCGTGACCGGGGTCTTAAATAATTTCAGTTTGAGAAATTTGTAAGTTAGGGTCACTTTATTGAAGATTCAAGATTTTACTCTGCATATTCAGAGTCAACTTCCTGTCTGACCTTGGTCATCGTTCTGGAATGATTTGCTTCCTCTGTTGGATGCAGCTTTGTTCCTTCTTTTAGAAATTCATAGTTCAGTGTCTACAGGTGGCTGAGCATTAAGTCTAAGAGCTTATAACTCCCAAAGCTGTCATGACGAAAGTTATGAATTGTTAGACTGGTAATTCACACGTCAGAAGTTAAAGGTTTACAAATAAAAAGGTAGAAGATAAATTGCCTTCAAGTTATCTTAGTATGTCAAACAGTCGTAAGAGGGCGTTACGAAGCCTCGCGCTGTGTGCAGATCATAGATAGCTTGTTGTGTAGCTTTGTGCCTTGTGCTTAATAAACAAACGAAACCACACTTCAGTAATGAAACATATAGCTTATAAATGTTCCCTGGTTTCAAGGAGTCGCCATTTACAAAACAATACACATTATTGGTATTTTGTGCCACTTGTACCATCTTCAAATGTGGGTTACGTTCTCAGCACAGCCCAGTTAACATATGCCAAGACTATGACTCTTCCTACATCCAGTTTTACATAAACCTTTTTTGTTAGTTCTCTTCATGAACAACTTCGGTATGTCTACAGCCATGTAATAGTTTTTGTACTTCTCAAGCTGATCACACAGATTTTTCCTATGGAACTGGGACTGCATTTACTTGAAAAGCTTTACCACCAAAGATGTGGGTCTTCGTTCCAATAGTGCACAAACTGACCTAGGATCCACTTCAACAACAAAGACACCTGGTCCCTGTTTCTTTCACACAGAAAAAAATGTTACTCGTAGAATCAAGATACTCTTTCTGGATGTAAATGTTTCTGGAAACAGCATCACTGAAGATTTTATGCATGAAGAAGCGCATCTATTCAGTGAAGACACATTAAGTGGTTTATATTGTCTTCCATGTCTCATTATTTCCACACACACTTTCCAGCTCTGTGGAACACGAAGTTTAAATATACCACAAATTAGCATTTTCATATGTACACATGTATGGCATTTTGTCAATAATACAGAAATAACGTAGAAGTAAAAGGAGAATGGCATGGCCTGATTTACCACAGTCCTCTGTGGGATTCAGAATTGATGGATGTAGTGAATGTTGTATACAACATTCACCAGATCCATCAATTCTGAATCCCACAGACGACTATGGTAAATCAGGCGATGCCATTCTCCTTTTACTTCTACGTTATTCGGCCCGGCATGGCCAGGTGGTTAGGGCAATCGACTCGCAATCTGAGGGTCGTGGGTTTGAATCCCCGCCCCACCAAACATGCTCGCCCTTTCAGCCGTGAGGGCGTTATAACGTGACTGTGAATCCCACTTTTCGTTGGTAAAAGAGTAGCCCAAGAGTTGGCGGTGGTGGTGATGACTAGCTGCCTTCCCTCTAGTCTTACACTGCTAAATTAGAGATGGCTAGCGCAGATAGCCCTCGTGTAGCTATGCGCGAAATTCAAAAGAAACCGAACCAAACCAAAAAAATCATACATTCAATTTCATTTGCTGCACTCCGGAATAAATTAGTTCAGACTGGTTAAACAAAGCGTTCATGATGAAGACTTGAACACCTTGAATCTGTACTCCTACTTAGACCTGCTTATGCACAGTGAGAACTGTATTGATTTGTTTTCACAGATGTATTACTTTTTGTTTTTGTCTTTATGTTAATTATCTTGAACATATACAAAGTGAATGTGATGTTCCTTTTGACATTCTTTTTCGGATTCTGCATTGTGATTAGCTATATAAGGGCCCTGGGAGACAAAATATAAAAATATATAAAACAATCCTCATTAGATCTGGTATAACATGTTTATTTAAAACTCATTAAGTGTTTTGCTCCCCAGTGGCACAGCGGTATGTCTGCGGACTTACAACGCTAGAATCCGGGTTTCGATACCCGTGGTGGGCAGAGCACAGATAGCCCATTGTGTAGCTTTGTGCTTAATTACAAATAAACATTAAGTGTTTTAATTTAATGTGCATTAAGAGTTGTCCTTTACTATGTATTAAGTGTTTTAACAGTGTGCATTTAGTGTTCTAACTAATGTGTATTAGGTATTTTTATGTTATATATATTTATATTATATCATCTAATTTAGTGTACATTAAGTATTCTAATTTACTGTGTATTAAGTATTCAAACTTAATGTATTGTCAGTGTTTCTATTGGATTTTTCCTTGGCCAATACAATGTCAATCAGGTTTTAATATATACATATTCAACTCTTAATGAACACTAAGTTAAAAGACTTAATACTCACTAATTTAAAACACGTAATACACACTAAGTTAGAACACGGCTGAAAGGGTGAGCATGTTTGGTGTGGTATGATTTTTGACAAAGTAACAAATCACGTTGATTGTTTTGTTGGTGAAAAACACACACAAATACAAAAAAGTTTACTTGGAATTGTTTATTTAATATTTAACCAAATTGTATTTTAACTGAGTTCATCGTAATTTTTTTGTGTTTTACTTGTCACGTTAAATATACTTTTTTTAGTATTTTAGCTGAATACACTATTTCTATGATTTAACTATTATGTTGAATATATTTTTTGTTGTATTTTAACTTTTATGTTGAACATTAATGATAACTTCCTATAAGAGCAATCTATTCTTTAATAGATAGTTAAGTAGAGTATTCATATTGAGATGACTATGAAATGGGTGACCACTGACTATTAGAGAAATACTTGTAGAAATATATAAGTGACTATACAATCTACTTAAGCAGCTCCAGTGTAACCCCCAGTGGCACAGCAGTATGTCTGCGGACTTGCAACGCTAGAATCCAGGTTTCTATACCCGTGGTGGGCAGAGTACAGATAGTCCATTGTGTAGCTGTGTGCTTAATTACAAACAAACAAGCTCAAGCGTAGAGGACGACATTTTGAAAACCTTCCGCCTTTTATGTTCAGGAGGCGAAAGTTTTTGCTTATAAAGATCAGAATGCATTGTTTCATCAGTTGAAGTGCTCTCACTGTTAAATATATTTTCGGCCCTATCTGTACAGTTTCGGTCGTCGTTTGACTATATACTTACTGGGATGTAACTGTTATATCTAATATGCTGTTTGTTCAACCAACTGTTTTGTTGAATATATTATTTACTTGTTGAATACGTTGTTTGTTAGGTTTCAACTCTTGGATAACCCATTTACTGCTCTTTAACATTGATTAACCTATTTGTTGGGTTTCAACTTTTGAATAACTTATTTATTATCATTTGACTATTGATATACTATCTGCTGGGATTTAATTGTTGTGTTGAATATACTGTTTACTGGGTCTTAACTCTAGAATATACTTATTCGATGACGAGGAACCCACTTT
>NW_013667980.1:191635-192290 GCF_000517525.1 Limulus polyphemus | reverse complement strand
AAAAACATAGATCAGTATAGTTATAGTATTCAATATAGAGAAGGAAAATCCCATGGTGTTGCTGATGGACTGAACCAAAGACCCTGCAAAAATGACTGCAGACATTGCTGCATAAGAGAGGTTGAACTAACCAGGTGCCATCAAGCTGAAGTCAAGCAGACTGAGAGAGTTGATGATGGTGAAGTGGAACCAAATATAGATATCAAGGCAGAACAGGAGAAAGACCAAGATTTGAAGCCAATGATTGATCTCCTAAAAGCAAGTGTTTTGCGCCCTGCTTGGGAGAAGGTGTCTTGTCTAAGCTCTGTGACAAAGAACTATTGGGCACAATGGGACCAGTTGAGGCTTGAAGATGGTATTCTTCTCCGGAGATGGGAAACTGTAGATGGGAAAGTGACGACCTGGCAAACGGTTATACCAAAGAAGTTACGGGAAGTTGTGTTGCGTCAATCCCATGATACTGTAACAGGAGGACATCTCGGAGTTAAGAAAACATTGAGTCACCTATGGCACAGATTTTACTGGATAGGTATGAGACAGGATGTGGGAAAATGGTGCAGAACATGCAGTACATGTTGTGCTAAAAGGGGATCCAAGCATAAGGGACGTGCTCCAATGAAGTTATATCAAGTTGGTGCACCAATGGAAAGAGTAG